>NC_056478.1:28443843-28743843 GCF_008729295.1 Plectropomus leopardus | reverse complement strand
GTGCAAGAGACAATCGTGTTGTGGTGTCATCGACATAGACGAGCACTTGTCAATCATCTACGGCCCACTAGAAATGACGTCTAACACGAGCTAATGCGTACTGAGCCCAGACCACAATGAGGGAAGTGAAAATTGTGGGCTGACTCTGCGAGGCTACACTGAGCCATGAATTGCATTAAAAATCTCTTAACCCTTTGAAACCGGGAGCTACATCCCTTTTCTTGTGCTGCTTTCACACCTTTCACAAGCAAAATTGGCGATTTTTCTTTCAAAAACATGGGGGAAAAAGGCCAATATGCACCTTAGTGAGAAATGTTTCACAAATTGCAAGATATAAGTAGATCTGGAAAATTACTCTATAAAGCTTGGTCAAAAATGTCTGGGGAAGAAAGAAAAAATGCTAGGAAAAACTAAATTTATTGCTAATTATCATGTTGAAATCATGTTGAAGAATTATACAATTTATTAATATTAAATAACTTTTTCCATGTCTTGTTTGTCTTGCCTTGTTTGTTTGTTACTTTTAAAAATGTTCAGATTTTTTTTGTACTTCAAAAAAAAAATCTTAGTTTCAGGTCATTTCTTCTTTGTTTTAAAAGATTTATTGATAATTATCATAATCATATACATATTTTTTTTTATTGTACAGAGTTATTGGAATTTTTAAGGCACTTTTTCAAGTCTCGTTTGCCTTGCCTTGTGTTTTTTTCTTTCTTTTTTTTTGGTTTGTTTGTCACATTTTTTCCAGCCTAAATTTTTTTCCATTTGACTTTATTTCTTGCTGATTTTTCAGTCATTTCTTCTTGTTTCAAAAGTTGCAAGAAATTAGTATAATAACTGTATTTATTGATAATAATCATAAATACATATTTTAACTCATGTTACAGAATTATCATGTTTTTGAAGCACTTTTTCAAAGTCTTGTTTGCCTTGCCTTTTTTTTCTTTTCTGTTTGTTGAGTTGTTTTTGTTTTTAAACAAATTCTTGTTTTTTTGTACTTTTTTCCTATTTTCTTGCTAATTTTCAGGTAATTTCTTTTGTTGCTCATTTTCTTCTTCCCATGTTTTTAAAAGAAATCAAGCCTTTCTGGCCAGGTCTCAAAGGGTTAATATCGGCCCTTTCATAGCTGGAGTTGTTTACCTGTGTCAGAGCTGAGGAGCAGTCTACTGTCTGCTGTGGGGGCTGTTGTGGAACATCTATGTCAGTCCAGACTTTCCTGTGGTTCTGGGCTGCTCGAACTGTTGTGTAGTTTGCTTATTTCCACCAAAACATTTCTCAGTTGGCCTCCTATGATAATGACCTGTCTTCCAAGAATAATGTTTCCAGATGCGGTTGCGAGCTTCGGAGCAATCCAAACATGCTATTTCTACCCTGGAATGCACTTGGACTTCAGATGGTTTTGTTGCAAGTGGGAGGAAAATGCAAGGGTGACACAAATACACGCATACAGTGTGCAAAAGCATATTCATACATGCGCTCGTACAGACAGACGTACCCAGACAAACACACCACAAAATAGCAGGCTGTGGCAGAATTCTGATTAGAAGTGCTGATGGATGCAGAAGATTTTGTATTTTTCTCCTCTTTATGACTTCCAGGGTCAGTTGTTGACGGCAGCTCTTTCCGCCGCGTTAATACTGATGACGCCAACCTTCTCGGCAAGTTGCATACATTCCTTGCGCAGATCAAAAGCACAGCGTGGTGGTGATGAGAGTGCGCTCCAGCAGCGGTCGGAGCCGGCTGCAGGGCGCTCTGCTGGCTGCTCCTGGAGAGCGCCTGCTGATCTAAAGGGGGAGCTGAAGAAGACTAATGTGGCTGGAGACGTGTTAGCTCTGCTTTACCTATTTCGGCAATTATTCTTGTGGAGCAATGGTGCACCGCGTGTACACACAATCTCACACACTGCCATACGGTACAGAGGGTACATAAGAGGGAGCTGAAGGTAACATCCTGTACCAAACAATGTTCACCTGTCACAGCGTTCATGTGTGAATGGAAGGTCTGTACTGACTGTACCTGCTGTTGACTTACTGTTGTCCTTGGTCAGATTGATTGATTCCTAACACATGGTTTTACAGTCTAAGGTTCAGTCACAAAGTTTGATTCTTTGGTTCTCACTATTAAGATCAGCATTGTTCTTATGCATGTGTGTTCAATGTAATATGCAGATTTTTCAAAGTGGGGTTGCATTTGGTACTTATCCATAGACAGTGTATTACATAGTGTAGATGGCGGTCAGCATACCCCAGTTTCTACAAGTCTTTGTACCCATCTGTGCTCCCTTCAAAGCCACCAGACTCCTTCTAAAAAAAGACTAATTTTACCTTTTGAAACCTGGAACGGCATGAATTTTCTTGATCTGTATTCAGATTTCTTTCACTTATGTTTAAACCTTTGAAACTTGAGCAAATTGGTTTGATTTCTTTTGAAAACATGGCTATAAAGGCAAGGAGCAACTTGGAAAGATGCCCCATAAACTGCATGAAATTAGCAAAAGGTGACAAGATAATGACCTGAAAAACAGTTTTAAATATATAATATATATATATATATATATATATATATATATATAGAGTGATTGCGAAATTAATAAAAGTTAAAAATAATTAAAAAAATAAAAAATAATACATAAATTATAATAATAGGTCCTGAAATCCCCAAAAAGTCCTTAAATCCTAGAAACATCCTTGATGCTCAAAAAATGTCCTTAACTCACAGAAATGTCCTAAAATCCTATAAATGTATTTACATCCAATAAACATTCTAATATCATAGAAATGTCCCAAAAACTCTTAAAATGTCCTAAAGTCCTTAAAACATCCTTAGATCCTGGAAACATCCTTAAATCCAAGAAGCATTCTAAAATCCAAGACACATGTATGGGGCTGCTGCAAATGGCCCCTGGCCTCCTGTCATTTTACAAAAATGGCCCCCAAGCAGAGCAAGTACCTAGAGTGTAGGTGGGTTAACTTTCATCTCCTTGATTTAATCAATCTTTATTTTCATGCACCACTAAGAGCAGAACTAAGATTTGACCTAACACACACACCGGAGATAAAAAAAGAGCACATTAAGAGCAGGATGTTTGAGTCAGCTTTGGCCTGACTGTATCATATGACGTGGTCTTAGTTTGGGGACTTTATGTAGGAGGGGCGGGAGGGTGGGGTGGTTTAAGTGTGACAGTGTGTCATAATGTGCTGTGTGATGTGTGTCCTCTCTCGCTCTCTGTCTGTCTGCAGTGTGTGTGGAGGGAGGAGGCGGCGCCGGGTCATGGCGGAATGGAATACATAAAGGAGGGAGGGAGGGCCGACTGCCTTCGGGGGGCTGAACTGAGCCCCCGGTGGCAGAGTCATGATTGCTCCTATCATAAAAACACATCATTCACCGCTCAGGAAGCTTACATATCCTCTATGCATTCCACTGAGACGCCTTTGTGTACATCTACAGTGCAGTGATGGGCAGAAAAAGCAATGCAAGTTGTTTTCACATTCTTTCCCCTTGATTTAAAACCAACACTGACAGATTCTATATGAAGGCTTCCTGCTTTCTTTGTGCTGCAGGCAAAGAGGTATTAAACATCTCTGCAAGTAATAAGCATTTTCATGCGCACGTCTTATAATAAATGTCAGGGGTTGCCAGTCTAGCATGTTGAATCAGACTCAGAAGTTGATAATCAAGCTGCAGCAAGCAGAACCACTGGACTCTGACGAATCACACTGACTCAGGATGTTCCTTTAAGAACAGCCTTGACTGTCCAAGCATGAAGGAGACAAACACATGCAGTATATGAATGTTTCTTCTTGACCTTGGAAACCTCTGTCCACAAATAACATGTTTTTATGATAATAAAAGTTTGTTACTAAACTATATAAAGGTTTCCCACACATTCATTTACTTGTGGCAGCCCGCCACAATTAAAACATCTGCCACCACAATAGATTTTCTATTTTTGAAGCTGGACAGTACATTAGGAGTGCTGCTGAAACATATGGACCGTTTATGCATTGCACTGCACTATCAGAGCGCAGAGCTAATCTGGGCACAGATGGAGCAGCAGAACCTCAGGATCATTGTTTATCTTCACTCACAAACAGCTGCTCCTCTCATCCATCGATCTGGTCTGATCAGATAAGATCAGCTTTTTATATATATATTTTTTTCAATTAAATTGATATTTTGAAGATACTATTTTTTGAGGACAACTTAAGTGTGAAACTGGGAGAAAGAGGGGATGACATGCAGTTTGAGTCCAACCTTCAACTGCTTAAGCAAAAACACAGCCTCTTAACATGGGGCACCGACTCTACCAGATGAGCTACTGGGCACACTAGTCTGATCAGCTTTTAAATGGAGTGACAGATCAATTATCCAACCCACGAGTCACAAACTGCTATTGAGGAAAAAAGAACTCCACCTGCACTGCGTTCACAGACCAGCAAATACCTCAGAATTCACTGAGGGGACACAGAATGATACAAGGGGACAGGCATGCATTCAAAAGAGAGAAAAAAATCAGTATACCTCAACAGCAAATATCTCCAAAAACTCTGCAAGTCACACAAAACAATTTAGACTGATAAATAGTGCTAAAGGTAAAAGGAAAAATATGTATTTTTGATTTTAGCGTGAACTGTCCTATTAAGTCTAAAAAAATGCTGTTTTGTTAATGATCTGATTGCTTTGGAGAAGCTTTTTCAGCAAGTCAATGCAAATACAGTTTTCACTTGTTGATATATTAACATATTGGTCACGTTTTCCATCATTTCCTGACAGATTATTGCCTCAAACGGGGGGACAATGAATCAGAATGGAACAAAAATGAGGCCCATGGGCACATTCATAAACACCAGCTGCATGTCACAAGCTGTTTCAAATAATGAAATCACAGACAGGAGGTCCAAAGCACAGCTAACTGTGGGACAACAATTTTAACACCTCTTGAGTTATTGGGATGATTTTTTTAAAATGCGACATCTACACGTCCCAACTGTGACAAAATACAAACGCACCCTGTGGATGCTTGTGATAAACAAGGTTACTCTCTGCTGCTGCTGCAGTCTAATAACATTATCCACTGAGGCACTACAGTCACTAACGTGAACACTATGGCACTATGCACAAGTAGGAGGGAGGACTCCTGCCAGGTTATTATAATTACAGTGAGAATGAACATGGTTTTAATTGGGATTATCAAATTAGGCCACGGTAACGAATGCCCTTGGAGTGGTGAAAGGCGGCAAATGTCAACACTGATGGCGCGGATGATGGGTAGGTAAATGAAAGCCCTAATCTGTGGTAGAAATTAGGTGAAGTTCAAATGAAAATCACTTTAAGGTCTGCTCTATGACAGTGTTTGCAAGCCAAACCAAATGCAAGCAGAGGCTTCTTCAGCCACAAAATACATACTTTAATGTACTGTCTTTGAATTATATTTTTAGAGAGGTTTCATTTCCCCCAAGTGAAACTATCTGCTTCCCCAAGCTGAAAGATTAGTTTTTGTGGCAGTATTGGTTAGTATCATAACATCCATCCATCCATCATTGTGTTTGCCAATTCTTAATACTTTGGTCCAAAATTTTGAAATTTGTTCAACAACTGCAAGGCAGATACACAATGGTCAACTGTCAGCACAAAGAAAGCATGAGATGAGAAAAAGACCTTGAACTAGCCATGAGAGTCATTATGGATAAAATAAAGCAAAATGCATGAAGGCAGATTTAGGTCTAAAATTCGGCAGAACCAAATTTTTTCAGTGAGGTCGACTGAGTTAAAATTTGTAGATCAATGAATTACCATGAACATCAATTACCCTGTGTTTTGTCACATTTTTCAAGAAAATGCCAGTTATTTTCGCATGCCTCCATGGTGAAAGAAGAATCCAAAAACAGAGAAAATTCTTCATAAACTAGAGTAAATGGAGGTTTTGTTGAAGCTGTCACCCAAGTCCTGCACTACTTAAAACACTGCTCAACTGAACACAAATTCACAGTTCAAACGCATGTTTGCCCAGGCGTGCCACTCGTATGTGAAAGTATTTCAAATAATACGGTTTTAGCAAAACTGCATGTCTTCGGGAAGTACTGAGCATATAACTGGATGAGAGTTGGATTACACTGCGCCCATCGTGTGTCAATTTGTAAACTGATGTTTTGATATAGTTTACTATTGTTAAATGTGGCCCCCATTTACTTCAATTCAGAACAAAAAGTCTACATCTTCAGATTCTTTGTTCACCATGCAGGCACTCAAAACAAACAAACTTTTCTTTAGAATTTTAATACAACACAAGGTGAGGAATTGATACAAAAAAGTCATTTTATTGGTTCCTTAAACCCCGCATGTTCTAAAACATGGGAAGAACGCAGTGAGCAGCTTCAGAAAAATGAACCAGAAATTAAATTAAATTACCTGAAAATTATCAACACAAAACCAAACCAAACAAAAAAAAAGTTTAGAAAATTTGAAAAAATAAACAAGGAAATGACCTGAAAAAGTGCATCGATAATAATAATTATGTAAAATAATTTTAAATCTATAATTATGATGATTGTAAATATAGTTTTTGGACAATTTTTTGTTATTCATATTTATTTATTATATTTTTTTTAAACTAATTTTCTGTTTTTGGAAAACTTCTTGCCAAATTGCTCACCGACTTTTTCCTCTTTTTTTTCAAAAAAAGCAAAACAATTGACTCAGGGCTGAAGGTTTAAATACTCATAAAGGTGTCTGAACGCATCACAAGAAAAGTTTGGTTGACCCGGGTTTCAGCGGCTAAAAGACTTTCAAGCTCTGAGCCACCAGTTTGTATTGCAGGTTTTCTGTTAGTCTCCTGGCTAAGGCAGCACGCTGACTCGCTGTAAAATGTATGAATGATTTCACTACATCTCACATTCATGATATGATGGTATTTTTTTATGATATTTTCAGTCTTCAAAGTTGAAACAACATTTCAGTTCATGTATAAGATGGCACCAGGATCTTGAGACAAGTGCACATCTAGACACACACTACATCATACATCTAATGCACCATAGGTGGCCTCCTTTAATATTTATCAAACAGGGGTGTTAATCATACCCAGAATAGCACTGCGCTGCAGGACGAACTGCAGAGATCATCAGAAACGTGTTAATGGTTCATTATGAGCATCAATGGGGATATCAGGCACGGGGATTGATTAAACTGGGATTAGTCTATCTGGGCCGTAATAGAGAATGTTAATGCGGATGGGGCTCTTAACTTTTATCAAATGTCTCCCTTGCAATTCAGCTGTTACACCCCTCCTCTCTGTTTCTTTCATTCCCGTACTTCACACTCGTTAAGTTCTAAATGTTACATTTATGTTTAACAATTATGTTTGTAACTTTTATGTTGTAACTTTAGTGGAATTACAGGGTTGTCTATGGGTTGAACTCTGTGGCTTTTGACACTGTTGCAAAATCCTTTCAATACCAATGAATGTGCACTGTCATCAAGCCTAAAACAAGACTGTTTGGGTTAGTTCCTAAAAAAAACGACATTTCCTTATTACTCAATGTGTTTTTTAACTGCACCTGTTGGTATAGTAGACAAAAAGCACACTGTTCAGTCTGTACCATGCACCTAGAGAACAGTATCAGTTCAGCAGAAACACTTCCACCTCAGTGCCAGTGTTTAGCCAATGCTATTAAATCATACATGAATGTCTTCTGAAGGAGTAGCCATTCTTAGTTAGAGGAAAGAAGGCTGATATGTCTCTGCATTGCAACAAGCAAACTGTAACCGAGGAAGTAACGGAGTGAAGAATTCAAAATCTGAAAACATAAAAAAGAGAACTACTCTGTTGGGCGAGATTTTTCCACATTTTAACAAAGTTCAGCCCTCAACAAGATAAAAGAAGCAACAAAACACCATCACTAAAATAAATTCCTTTGCTTAAAGGAATATTTTTTGGATATAAATTACTCATCCCAAGGTTATTTGAAGTCATTAAAAAATGCATTTATCTCATATGCCTTCACAGTGAAAGGAGAACCCAAAAGCGTGAACATTCTTCATGTATTGAGGTAAATGGGGACCATGTTTAAGAACAGCAAAACTAATCAAAACATACTTTCACACAACTTTATCCCCTCATATGCTTGGTACTTCCCAAACAGACAGCCAATTCCAATGGGGAACTAAACAGCAACTTCTCCTCAAAGCCAGATTTTTAGTTTAAATTAACATTTAACATTTTAGTAAAAATATATGTGTTTGGGAAGTACCGAGCATACAGCTGGATAAATGAGACTTGGATTAATCTGCATGAGTTGTGTGAGAGTTTGTAAAGGGATGTTTTGGTATAGCTTTGCTGTGGATTAACCTGGATCCCATTAACTTAACTGTTCACCTTTTTGGATTCTCCATTCACCGTGGAGAAAAATAAAATATTCTTCACAAATTCAGTGAAATAGAGGGTGAGTAACTGATGTGCAATCATCATTATGTGGGTGAAGTATTACTTTAAATGGAGGAATTTACTCCAGGGAGGAAGATGTGGGGATTTTGTTGTTGTTAAAAGTGGACTCCTATGACTGATTCATCCAGGATGTTCGACTTTTTTTGATTCTCCATTTACCGTGCAGAATTTTATTATTCTGATTTTTTTTTAACAAATTCTATGTAAAAAAAGGGGCTAGTAATTATGTACGAATTGTCATTTTGCAGGTGAAGTATTCCTCTAAGTTGTGGACCCTGTTTACTTAAAATTCATGAATTTGAATGCTCATCTTCTTTTGGATTCTCTGTTCACCATGGAGAAATACAAAATATTTTTCACAAACTCAGCCTAAAAGAGAGTGTGCAATTACAAATGATAATTTGCAGGTGCAGTATTCACTTGAGTAGAGGTATTTACTCCAGGGATGGAGATGTGCTGGTTTATTTTTGCCCTTTTTGGACTCTCCACTCACTGTAGAGGCATTTGAGAAAAAACACGTTTTCTTCATAAATTCAAGGTAACACAAGGTGAGTAATTTATATACAACGGTCATTTTGCAGGTGAAGTATTCCTTTAAGATTGTGAGACAAGATTGAAGCTGAGCAGTTTCTTGGGGCTTTCCATGGCGACCGCAGAGAGTTTGCTAAGCATTCATGGCAGAGGCTCCTCATCCTCCACACTGCTGATAAGGTAAACAACCTTCCAGAAGGTCACTGGGTTGCTGATATTGATCCTAAGATAATATATGCAAGACAGCCACGTCTGAGACACACTGTTAATGCTCCCAGGCTGATTGCATACGGAGGAATGTGGAAGCATAATGACAGTGCTTGAATTATTTTACATGTACAATTAAATCTAAAACATAGGGCACTTCATGATATACACATCTTCAAATCATTGCATAAAAGCAAAATACAACTTCCTGAGTGTTTGCAAGTTGTGAAAGGTGCAGTTTTTAATGTTGAGAGAGTTCAAGATAAAACGTTGCATGGAGGTCACAGTCATCTAAGGCTACAGCTGCACTTATTATGCTCAACAAATGGATAAAGTGCTTTTCGCTCCAGATAGAAATCAATACTGTCTCCCTGTGCTTCGATCAGGGGACTGAGCAAAGAAAACACAGCATCAATACCTGACTAAGAAACCCAGGCAAGCTATTCATGCAAGATTCCACTGGACTCTAAAAGTGTTGTTCTGGATCTAATTTAAATGTCTGACCTGCGCAGGGACCTTTCTGAGTCCCTTCATGTGATATCCTCAGCAACACCCAAGTCTAGCGCGGTCATGTGACCGGGGTAACCCAGGTTAGGTTGAGCCCCCCGGGTGCCGCCGAGCTGCGGACCACGCTGCAGCACTCCTGCTGCTGACACTGATGAATGAGACCGGCTGTGAGAGCGTCTGTCTGCACCAGAATGCACTTGGACCGCTACACAAACCTGCATCTTTCTGCAATCGGCCTAATTAACACCAGAGCTACTTCATCTCCCAGCGATGGAAAGGTCTAAGGGGTGACCTCAGCCGCGTGAATCAATACTCAAACCGCCGCCAAGATTTAGCTTTTAAAAGAAACAATTAGTAAGGAGCACAAGCTGCATGGAACCATTGAAGACAGCTGGATTACAGACTGAGAAAGTCATTATCAGAAGAGCCAACATCTGCGTCAAAAGTGCAGTGAGGATTGTGTCTTTGATATCAGAGAAAAAGCAAGACTTAGTGATCAACAAAAAGACAACTCGTGCTGTGCAGAATGTAGAAACATGGTAAGCACTCTTAGCCAGGTGTTTGAGGAAATGGTTTCTTCAAAAGTTGGCATCATTGTCATGTCTTGCATGAATCGCAACAACACTCAAGAACTCAACACAAGAAGCTATTAATAGGTGCATCCTGCTGACTAATACCTCTTGAACAATCAGCTCACTTTAGAGAGCAAATGCAAGACAAACAGCAAAGAACACCACCAGAGCTACTGTTTACTATGCAGCCGAATTAGTCTTCCTTCAGCAAAGATACATATGCATTCCAGGAACTTGCACCGCTGAAACGCAAGAAAATCAGTTTCAGTAAAGCTACCTGTTGCACAGAACCACACTTGGCGTTTCAATCATGAGAACCATCTCCTCCATCTATTGAAAGTCACAGAAACAGAAGAAGAATGAAGTCTTGAAAGTGTCAGCTGCTAGCTGACGTTGGCATTACCTCAAAAAGGCATCAACACAGATCCAGTCATCTTGTTATTCCAGTCTCTGCTCTGACAACTTTCTAATGTCTCTCACTATATGTTACCGACAGTATCTGAGCCTATCAGTGTCTGTGGGTGGTGAGTATGACTGAGCAAGTGAAGTATGTGTGTGTGTGTGTGTGTGTGTGTGTGTGTGTGTGTGTGTGTGTGTGTGTGTGTGTGTGTGTGTGGTGTGATGGTTGTGTATGTGTTTGTGTGATGGCATGCCAGAGTATTTTTGGGCCCTGCCTGCTTAAATGCAGCTTGCATGAATCATGACTTCCCACATAGTAGGTCAGCGAGCGGGGTGAGTCATATTGCTGTCTTATATGGTAACACGCTGCACATGTGATAGAAACACTGGGGTTATCTATAGACTGGCTTGCTGTTTCAAATGTCTGCAGCACAGCGGCTGTGTCTCAGCTCTGTCTTGGTCTTCACATGATTTAAGAAGCCATTTGTCTTTGCTTAATCTCCTCTTTGATATGTCTGACAAACAGTATCTGCGATATCTGTGAATTTGATTTTCAGTTTTGAACAGTCTGCCAAACATTGTGGTGTGACTCAACATGACTCAGACTCATTTTGATTTTCATTTGACTCAGCTTCAGCCCTAAAAGGGACTTATTAGGTTTTTCCTCATTTTCTGTTGTATATATAATGTTACAATGTCAGATGTTGTTGTAAAACACGGTCAGTTTTCAAATAATGAGGTACACATGTGTAAAGATAATCCCTGTGAGCAAACACCTGAGACTTCAGACCGTTCTAAATATGCTTGTTTCCAATGTTTTCTCTACATTCAAGACAAGCTGACATCCGCTTGTGACAGATTTCTTAATATGGTCACGTACTCCAGGCACACGACTATAAGTGTTTACAATACATATCTACAACACTACATGCTAACGTCAGAGAGACATGTAATCTTGTTTCCTGATTTGAATTTCGTCCTGATTGCGAATCATATTCCTTCTTCCACACGTCCCTTAGTTATAATTTTATTTTAAAAAACAATGTTATCAGACATTTTTTTAATGGCAGAAAGAGCAGCTATGCTGCGTTGAAGTCATTATGGGGCTGCAAGCATACTGCTGCATTTAGCTACATGCTAACATCATGGAAAGTTGTAATCTTGGTTTCCAATTTTGTAACTTTTTCCCCAATTCTGGATCATATTCCTACTGAAACATGTTTGGTTGTGATGTTTTATTTGAAGCTTGTGACTTTACATGGTAGAAGGTGCCATGACACGCTGTTATGGCCATTTCTTGGCAGCAAGTACACTGCTACATGTAGCTACATGCCGATGTTCATTTCTCCACTATTTCAGATTATATTCCTGCTGGAACACGTCCTGCTGTGAAGATTTTGGTTAAGAAGCTTTAATTGGGGATTTTTTATGCTAGACAGTGCCACTATGCTACGTGACAGTTACTCCACAGCTGCAAGTACACTGCTACATGTAGCTAGATGCTAACATCAGGGAAAAATAATCCTGTTTGAGAGTGTTTCTTGATTGCTCCCCAATTTAGGATCACATTCCTGCTGGAATATAATAACTTAAAGAAATGGGCACTAAAACAGTGTTTCACATGGATGGTGAATACAGGTTTTTCAGCAGAGGCAGCATGAGGAAAATATAGTGTTATTTGAACATTAAATCATGTAAAAATGTTCTAGCAGAAACTCAAATTACAAGTAAGAACCTGTAAATGAGCATAATAGGTCTCCTTTAAAATATAAATATCACAGCAGCCATACATTACTGCAGGACATGCACAAGAGTCATCACAAAGTACAAGTATAGCCTTTGACAGAATCTAAAAAGAGTAGCGGATGCTTATTGCATGTCCTACCTCATGCTTGATATTTGCACCGATAGTGATGAGGTATACCTGCACACACAAAAATCTGTCTAAACCTCTTCCTGTGCAATTGGCTGAATCAACAAGGAAACAAGTGAGCAGACACCTCAGTCTGCAAGTACAGAAAACCACCTCACGATGGAAGCGAAACACCCCAAAACTGTCACTGCCAAGAGGGACAGCGGGCTTAGAGGGACTGGATTAGGATATGTGGTGTTTTTTTTTCCAGCAGCCACCAGAGAAGGAGCAGATCTTGTGCTAATTAGGCCAGTGATTGGCAGGCCAAGGGGCTGCAAGCATGAGTGTGCCCAAGACTGGATTATGTTCTGCATTATTAATGGGAAAAAACGGATGGAGTGAAGAGCGGGGGGTAGGGTTGAGGTGGGAGCCTTTATGCAAAACAATAAATTCAGCGCGCGCATGAAGTTAAAATTCAACCGTCAATTTTGACAAAGACCTCAGAGCTCTCATGGAAAAAAAAGGCAAGTGGAAAGTCTCCCCACAGGAAAGAGTTGACACAGAGGCATCGCCCACGTCAAAACCTTCAAAAGCCACGTCTGTACGCATGTATGTGTGTGTGGGTGTGTGTGCGTGCGTGCGTGTGCAAAGCCAAGAGTGTGTGTGTGTGTGTGATCATGTTTGTACGTCTGAGTGGGCTGAAGGGTATGACTCTGT
The DNA here is from genome assembly GCF_008729295.1 of Plectropomus leopardus. Lineage (NCBI taxonomy): Eukaryota > Metazoa > Chordata > Actinopteri > Perciformes > Serranidae > Plectropomus > Plectropomus leopardus. The sequence goes on along the minus strand of NC_056478.1, from coordinate 28,730,615 downwards.
TGATATGGCAAAGAAAAGCAGCTATTCACACATTACTCTTATGTGAACATACATGTGCGACATCTCAAGTTTTAAGAACACACGCAAGAGCTTTTGTTGTTGTAGCAACATGTATGCATGTGCAAAACCGGAGCAATGGTATAAATATCCAGCTGAGATCAAAGTGCGGCAACGGCAGGCTGTGAGGAAGATGAAAGACAACATCTACTGATGCGACTGATTGTAATACACCGTTGACAAACAAAGAGATATCTAACATGTCTCAATAATTCAAGGCTCGAGCTGGACGCCGTGCTGGCGCCTTTTGACGTGAAATTCGTCCTTGTTTATTTGTTTGTTTGGTTGCTACATCTTGTTCTGCTGTTCTGGCCGCTGTGAAAGGCTGTGCATGAGAAGAAAAGATAATGTGAGTGGTTCTTGTCTCTCTGCTATTCACAAACAAGCTTGTTTAAGAATACACTTTGCATTTCTTTCTTTTCTTCCTTTTACAGAGTCAGATAAGGTGAGCGTGCAGGCAGCATACTGGATGTTTGACGATGAAAACAGCAATACTCCCTCTGACCAGTGTTAATTTTGGCAACAATTTTAGATTTAGTCTTAGTCTTGAAACAAAAATGCTGTTTTAGTTACATTTAAGTCATTTTTATCCTTCATAGTTTTACCTAGTTTTAGTCGGCGAAAACTCAACGTTCTGGTTGACGAAAATTCATGACATGTTACTCAAGATGTTTTTTTCAGTTCAATTAGGCTAATACAGGTCCCAGAAATTAGCATCAAGGTGACAGGTTGTTTTCAAAAGTAATTTAGGTAATTTTTTGAAATTAATAACTTTTTTTCACAAGACCGATGGAATTAAGGGCAGAGATTTTTTTTAAAAAGTCAAAGATGTTACAAACGGCTTCCCTGGAAAAGGGGTGAAAGATAACGCTTCTATCTGGGGGTCATGTGTCCGTCGATGCAGACTGGAGCTGCAGCCAGTAAATACCTGTGGCCCCTCATTAGTTATTTGTCCTGGAAATGAATGCTGGGTGTAAAGTTTCCCACTGCAGACAAAAGCCACATATAAAGGAGATTCATAGAGCATTTTTTACACATTTTAAAAATGTAGATCTATTCACGTATTCCACATATTGGCGCACAAACTGGAGACGCGAGGCAGTACATCAGTAGTTTACCAGACTCAATGAGGCCGACCCAGTCTGACTCCTGTCCCTGGTCAGGTCAGGTAAGGTCAGGACCTGTGCCTGACAGTCTGTCTCATTATTACTTTGATAACAGCATTGTATTGTATTGTATTTGCTGAGAAAACCTGATTGGTTGCTTAACAAGAATACCTAAAAATAATCTTTCAAAATTAATTTTCAGAGGCTGTAACGCCTCCCATGCATGAAAACTCCAAATAAATCAGTGCCTATGCTTCTCACCACATGACTAACTGTGACTGTGATTCGAAGTGTTAACAGAATGATCCGTCACAGTCTGAAGGGTGTAACTATGTTTGCCGACTTTCACCTCGCTCAGTTTGCCCACTCTGAGGTAATCAGTCAGGTCACATAAAAGCCTATATGTCATTCGGGCAGCGCGTGTCTGGGGTTCTACAGAACAGCCGAAGCTGTCACTGCGAGGGGCATGACGGAGAACGAGAGGCTGCAACACATTCACATGTACCAACACTTGAAGCGGAGCTACATGCACACTCACATTACCCGGCCAGAGAATGGCCATAGTGGGTTAGATGACCCACTGGCAGCAGCAGCCACACAGTATGAGGGAGCTAATTTAGGAAGTGATGTGAGAGTGAAAATATATGTGCACATGGGGAAGGGGACTGGACTATGTGACCAATTGGTGCACTACAGAGAAAGTGTAACCTACACATGCATACTGCAACACTCAATAAATAACAGGGGGTCAAATGTGTAGTTTTTATGCAGTTATATGAAGTTGTTTGTTTAGACTAGCAGCATAAGTTTCGGTTCAGGTTAAAGGGAATTATTTTGGCGGTTGTTAAGATTTTGTTTTATCAGCTTTAATTGTTGATTTTTCATGGTACAAAGCGCCAGTTTTTTCATTAAAGTCATTCTCGGCTGCAAGTACACTGCTACATTTAGCTACATGCTAAAGTCAAGGAAACGTAATCCTGGCTGTAAATTTTGTTGATTTTTCTCAGATGCGGATTATATTCCCACTGGAACAGTCCGTTGCACTTGACTGAAATTCTACGATAATGCAATAAAAAAAGTCCTAATGTCCTTATACAAGGATAATAAAGTCCCAATGTCTTCAAACAAGTATTTCATTTCATATTTCATATTTCATATTTCATAATTTACAGCATCTTAAATATGACAAATTTTGACCATGGTAACAAGCTGTGTGCCATATCAAACTACAAACTTCATTAAACATAAATAAATTACTTTCGACCATCAAGTTTAATCTGGTTTTGTATCTTTTCTGCGTTGAGATTTTGTGTTGATTTAGCTTGGCAGAAATGACTACCATCTTGTTTTTACATGGATTAGTGTATTGTACTTTTGCAACCATATAAAAGTGTCCACGAATTAGGACAACAGGTTTAAATTAGACAGTATAAATATAAGGTGCAGCAGTCCCAAAATGTAATGTCTTTATTTGCAGAAGCCTGGTCATACGTGGTTAAAACACTTCAAATGTTCCTACTGACCTTTTCTGCAAAATGTTCACTGGCAGCATATTTCATTTGTTTTCTGAAGGATTAACTTCTGGCAACAAAAGCATGATTAATATGTTGCCTGGTTATCCTCAGGCAGCTCAAAGCACTTGGTTACAGGGGTCAATACCGCTGAACAAGATAAACGAGGAAAAATGTTCACTGTTTGACCAAAACCACACACTCTCCCTAACCTTGACCAAGTGCATTAATGGCCGAAACCTAACAACACACATGAAGCAGGACAGGAAGCTTGGTCTCTGGTGTCAAAGTCATGTGCTATATATGCACCGCCATCCACTCCCATATGTCCCTTACAAATTCTATGCTGTATAGGAATGTCACACATTTTGGAATGAAAGTGAAAGTAATCTAGGTTTCCTCCCCAAAAACAGGAATATATTTGCCAGGAGAAACAGCTAATGTTTGGGCAGATTGTTACTCTTGTTTCTTAATCTTTAATTAAATATTTTCTCATATTTGGACAAAGTCCGAAGACACATGTGACAGCTTCTTTTGCTGAATAAAAAAAGTAAGTTGTAAGACATGTTAACGTTCCTCAAAGTAAGATAGCGAAAAGAGAATGTTGGTATTGGTGCCAAAAGGTTCTAAATTGTCACCTGAATGAGACAATGCTTTGAGAGTGGAGTGTAAAAGCTCATTCTTGACCTTTGAAACACTAGTATCTATTTCTTTTTTTGATATCACAGAACTGAACTGAGCCATCTCCATGACAACTAGTCAGCAAACTCAATCTTCTAAGGAAGATGTGGTTAAAAGCTCCAAAAAATGTTAGTGATAAAAAAAATGCTGTGAGGTTACTCGTGGCATTCGTCCAACTTACTGTACACATAAGCCAAAACCTGCAACGCTGTTTCTGAGAAGAAAAAAAAAGTTATTGTTACATATGCTGAGAGTCTTGGACCTCCTTTACGCCTTGGATTAAAATGCATTTTGGGTGATCAGATTGCAATCAGACAGTCCCTTGACCACATGAAAGTCTAAAAGCACCCAAAAGGCATTGAGGATTTGTATCCGATTGGAGATACCATCTCTGGAGGTTGTCAGTCATATTGTGACAAAATTGAACACAAGTTTAAAATGCAATTGTGTTTTAAAGCTACATACAACAACAACGACATGGGCGGAAATAAATAATTGTGCATTACTGTTCCAAATCAGTGAGGTAGCAGCAACAAGCCAGTTAGCGAGCTAAGCCACTAGCAAGAAAGAAGCAGCAAAGTCAAGTCAAGATGAGACCAAGTCTCTTCTTTCATTTTGGTCAGACGAAACTATAGAACTGATACTTGGCAATTCGTATTGCAGCGGAGTCATTTAAGAAGCAATGAATGAGCAAATGGTGTACAATGGCATCAACTGTTTGGTTGTTTCAGCTAGACAGAGCGATCAGCGCTCAATTGGATCTTGGTCTCTCCTTATCCACCTGATTAGTTCTGATTCTTGAACTGGTTCCTTTTAGGATTCCTGGAACCTTTGTATTATTTAGTGAACCAGCCCATCTCGCCACCAGTTTTATGTGGAAACACTGTAATCAAGGACAACCTGCTTTTTTGGTTCCAGCTGAGAACCAACTTTTTGGGTTCTGAACCAATTTATTCTTGGTCAAAATGCTCTGAATGGTTCAAAATAAGGTGTGGTTCCATGTTGGTGGAAAGGGGGTAAATGTGGACCCTGAAAACTCATATTAATACCAGGTGTATATATGTCATCAGGTTAAATCATATTTAGATACAATCTGGACGCAACACTCAATGAACTTTTAATGCAAGGTGTAAAGAAGTCTTAGTGGCATCTGAGATTAAAGGGAAGCAGTGAAAATGCCCTCAATATAGGACACATTTAAAACAATATTGCTACTTTTAGGTAAAATATGTTTTCTTGCTGGCCCCCATCCACAGCAGTGATCACTGATATCTACCTTACGTAATACACTAGACTATGAATAAGTACCTTGTAAAACCCCACTTCAAAAAAATCCAGACTATTACTTTAATTAATATTTAGTGTATGTAATCTTAGCCAAATGTGGCACTAGGCTCATCTGCCTAGAGAGAAAGCAACTGCCATAATGGTGAGAGTTAAATGTCTGCAGCATCACAAGGGAACACACTGTGTTATTGGTGTCAGAGTAGTGAAAGGTAACGTGCTGTGATATATTGCAGAGTCTGTGACCCGAGTGCACACTATCAATGTAGCTGCTTCTACATGCCTTTTTAGTCTCAGTGGTTTCTGTAACCACTGTCCTCATTTCAAAGCATTTGGTGAAGCACGGCTGTGTCAACTTTGTGCAAAAGTTTGCAGATTTAACACCAAGCAGTCATTAGTCAGCTTTTACTGATTTGAACACCAGTACCTGACATGACTGAGAACCACAAAATAACATCACAAAAATGATCACGCATCCAACATTGTGTCGTTAAAACTAGTAGAATTTAAGCCCCTAACTCTCCTAACTGACATAACATAACTCATTATATACATATATCTTATAATCTACTGTAAAGTCAGGGTGCAGAGCATGTATCATAGGTCAGTGACAGCTATCACAGCACGCCAACACGAGCCAAGACTGCTTCAAATCAAGTGCGAGGGCACAGACTGAAAGGTTACGGTTTCAAGTGTGCGCAGATGTGACACAGAGTGCGGTTTCGTGGCTTTTGGGCAACAGTATTGATGACTCAACCTGAGAAGAGAAAGCACTGCTTATTTATTAGATCGCTTTGCACGCCCAGGCATCACAAGTCACAATGGAAATATTCGCAAGGAGGAGGAACTGCATCACCAAAGAAGAGTGTGTCTAATGTTTTTTTTCTGTTGTTGGTTTTGATCACTTGGATCTAAGTGTAAAAAACATAAATGAAGTCATATATACAGATTGAAATTCATGATGGAAATTCGATTGAAACTCAGAGCCAGTCAGTCTGCAGGGATGATGTCCGTCTGGTAGCATTTAAGTAATTTCACAACCTGCGACATCAACATTTTTTCTGTCACACTCTGGCAGAGATAAAAAGGCAGAGCCCTCCTGAGTAATGTTTGGATCTAACCTATGATTTATTTACACATGGGTGGGCCAGCTGTGTCATGCAGCTATTAGAGCAATCTGTTAAACACAGTGTTGCAATCTGACTATTAATGTGTGCTGTGCACTTTAACACCGTGACAGTAGGGTGAAGAAATCCTGGCTAATGCACAGTGCCAATGCAAGCACACTCGGTGCCCTGGGCAAGCTTCCCCTGACACCCGACCATTTATTGTATTAACAAAAACAAGAGCTAACTAGACATGAACACAAACAGCTTAGAAATACAAAAACTAATATCATTAATACAAGAATACAGTGAAAATTTGCAAATTTTGTCCTTTAATTTATTTGTAAGGTGCCCTTTTGCCTTTTTTCGCAGTCTCTTACTCCAGGCTCTAGCATGTTCTGACTGTGATGATCACAGAGGAGTACATTAGCAGGATTGCCAGGGCTTGAGGTGGTACCCCAATGACAGACCGACTGTTAGCATTAGATTTTCAGATTTTTTTTCCCCTTATGCTTGATTTTTGTGCAACAAACAAAGAATTACCGCCTCATGGTTATATGCCTCCGTGCAACAATCAAGATGCAGTTTACATCAATGTCTGTGAAAACAGACACAATCACACAGACACAATCACACACATCTTTCCCCCGGCAGCACAGAAGATCTCTACAATCAGCACAGCATCAAGGTGGACTCCCGAGATTAATGCCACCAATTCAGTATCTGACCAAATGTCTCCCCTTCTGTTTCTGACATATAGTGCTGAGTAACGGTTTACTTCATCATTGAGTCATTTGGGCCAAATTTAAGGAAATTCCCTCAAGGTGTACTTGAGATATTGCACTCATAAGAATGATTCAGAGGCAAGGTCTCAGTTACCCTTGACCTCCAACTACCAAATTCTAATCAGTTCATCACTGAGTCCAAGTGGACGTTTGTGCCAAATTTTAAGAAATTTACTCAAAATGGTCTTGAGTTATTACATTAACGAGAATGGGACAAACCTACGGACAACTTTAAAACATGCCTCTGGCCACAGCTAGTTCAGTCATGGAGGCATTAAAAATAAATAAATTGGGTGGGTGGGGTTGAGAAGGGTGCCCTAGACTGCCGTCTAGGTCCTCTATAGGAGGATCCACCACTGCTGCTGCACCCTTACACACACACACACACACACACACACACACACACACACACACACACACAGTGAAAGGCCACTGCTCAAATACCTCCGTCACAGTCTTATCCCAGTCAGTCAATACCGAGAGATCAATATTTATCTCTGGAATTATTGATTTTTTTCTTGATTAAAACACTGAATTTTTAACAAGTTCAAGGAGAGAAGAGTGCAAAAGCAGGTGGGTGTTGAACGAGTCAGAGACCTGAACACTGTACACGGCGACCACAGCTCCGCACAGCACAGACACTGATGGTATATATACGGCAGATGATTGATTTTTCCATCACGGCTGGAAATGACTAATCCAGTAATCGGTTGAAAGCACCATATCTATAGGCAGCACACAGCCAGTTGGAGCTGGATTATTTGTTTTCATGCATCGATCCTCTGCTGATGTGATTTATGTTTTTCTCACACTTAAAAAAGGAGCAACGAGTTAAACAGAAACGCTCGACATACACTTTGTCAAATATCGGATTCATCATCCATGCAGTCTCGCCATCCCAGAGCCATTCGTTAGTGTCATTATGAGAGCAGCGAGGCTGACTGATGAATATAATGCCAAATTGAATGTTCATATCTCCGTTGATCCACCTCCTTTAAAAGATAAACACACAAACTGATTTTAAAAAGCAAAGATATGACAGAAGCCATTTAGTGTTTCCTGCTTGTAAATTTCCCTTTCAGAGCAAACATGAAAAGAGTGACTGAGGGAAATTTTTCTGCTCTGTTTTATTCAGCAGTCAATCAAGGGGGAATTAACGTTACTCATATGCAAATGTTTTTTCAAGTCGAAGTGGTTCAGATTGGGAACAAATTTTCCCTCACTGTCAGAGAGGTGTTCTGTTTTCCCTTTCAAGCTCCACTAAACTAAATATTTTACATACTAACACTGGATCAAATGAGTGTGTAATGTGAAGGAGTTGCTATGAGTGACAACCCTACAGAACCACGTTCATGTCATATCCTTCACACTGAAATTATGAGCAGTGGAGCTGGGAAGGCTGAGTCAGAGATTTTCAGAATTTCCGACAGCTATAACTTCTCTAAACTGGCAAAGGACTTAGAAGAGTTTGGGACCCTGGATGAGTCAGGTTTTAATTCTCTGCAAAAATAAATAATTAACCCTCAGTGTGTTTAACAGTGACTTCAAAATACTTTTTTTTCCTCTCAAACATTAAATTAAATTAAGCATACAATGAGAGGCTACACGGATATCGTTTCTCACAAATTGCAACCTCTTTTAAAAAAAATATATTTATGAACGTTACTTTTCATTTCAGGTGAGGTGTTGATGCTGATATGTCTAGCATTTGATTTTTTTTCAATTTTTTATTTCATTTACTTTATATGTGCATTTCGAATATTTCACATTATTATTTTCATTATTTTCTAAATTGAATAAAGAAATAAATAACATACATCCACCCACTCTATACGGCTGTCATTAAAAAAATTTAGAGATAAAAAGAAGTGTAAAAAAACCTTTTTGAGATAATTACCAGTTCACTCAAAAAAGAAAAAAGAAAAAAAAGAAATCTGATTCAACACTACTGAAACAAGTCTACAGGTTAAAACCTAGTATATGGCTGTAAGGTGTCAGTGTGCAGACTTTCTGAAGCCAAGGTGTTACACAACTACCCAGAAGAGTCTTTATTATTAAATGCTGATCTGAAATTGTTTGTAGTGGGATATTTGTTGTTAAAGAGCCAATAAAATGAAAAAGTAAAAAAAAAAAAAAAAGTATTAATTCCATGTTCCTGTTTTAACTGATCATTTATATTTTGTTAAATGCCAAATACATGTCAAAATAATCAGTATTTTTACATCAAATACCTGTCTTTTCTCTTTCTGTAAAACCAGGGCAACATTCAGCACCAACAAAATATAGCCAAACATTTAACAGAAACTATGGTGCACTGATTTTGCAATACCCTGTTGTGTTCTGCAGGCGCACTGCCTTTTAATACAGCTGGGTTGAATTATATTTAATTATAAGGGGCTTTATTGGCATGGGAAGCATACGTCTACATGCCAAAGCAAGTGTGAAATAAAAACAAAAGTTTTTAATGAAGTAAGTAAAGATCTACCAGATTTTGGTTTGTACACATCACTGCTAATTGGGTACACCTCTGACACACCCACCAAACAAGAGAAAACATAGTTGCACAGCATTCTGAGGAAATCCAAACCTTTGCTTTCATTTCCACAACATGTGACAAGTTCCAATTCATTCATCCTACCCTCATCCTCCTGTGAGGGAGGTGTGTTGAGCCAATACCCACTTTTAGCGGTCCAATCAAATGCAAAGGATTTGAATTAAATCTATCTTGTAACTGTGCACCAGTCAAACATTTCATTTAACTGGGAAATGTGTCACAGAACAGAAGCTAAAGACGCTCTAACATCCGTTTCACTGGTAATTTAAAGTGTAGAGGAAGAATATCACATGACACGTGCACATGACCACACATCTGAGAGAAAGGCCACTTCAAGACCCTCTGGTGCATTACATACACCGTTATGGCTCTGAAACAAACTAGTCCATACTTGAGGATGTGTGCCCCGCAACTACATGTGGACTTCAACCTTGTGCAGACCACAGACCTATCTATTGGTGCAGACTTTGCCAAAAATGCAAATGAATAGGCTTAAAAAATGCTTTGTAACAACAAAAGGTCTTGTGAAAGAATGAAAAAGTAGCAGTTTTTTTCTGTCATTCAAGCTGCAATTCCCCTTTCAACCACAATGTGGGTTGACATAGCAGAGCGGTGCTGTCCAAGTTTTCACTCACTGACTCCACAGACAGAAGAACAAGCAAGTCAATTTTAAGTATGAAGAATTTTTATTAGGGCTGTCAAAATAATGCGTTAATTTCAATTAATTAATCACAGTATAAACTGTTTGACAGTCCTTATTTTTATACAAAATAGGTATGGGCAGTGGGTGAATGAGAGCTTTGTCAATCTCTACCTATCACAACTTTCAACTTTCAGTGTGAAATTTCAGATAGACTGGGCAACCGATAGAGGAGAAAATGGATGCTGACAGACGGATGGATGCACAGAGTGGTCATTTTATGTTAGGATGGGCCATTACAAATCAGAAAAGAACTACATCAAAAATTCATATTCTTTAGGCTCCATTTGGTTAATTAATGAACATTTAATCAGATTGAGTGATAAAAAAATAATCATTATTTGAAGTACTAATTTATTGCACCAGCTGCTACTGCCAAAGACACACTGATCTCCGTGTGCTGCAGAATTGCTGCAGGAAAAACCAACTTTTATACACTTTTCAGTTTCAGGTAGTAATACTCTCAAAGGTCACCCTCCTGTGCTGCTCTCCTTCTGCCTGAAGCCAAGTACTGAACAAATATTACAGTCACTGACGGAGGAGGCCGGCCTTCCTCTCAGATCAGCCCTGTGGAAACCTCTGGGGGAAAAAAGCGCAGACGCAAGCTGCTGCTATTTGCGGATGAGAGGCGACTTTGGCTGAAATGACACGTTGGACGGTGGTCTGCGGGAGGACGTTGGCTTTTCTAGTGGCACACAATTCTTGGAAGGCATGATTGATGCACATCTCCACTCGAGCGTCCTAAGCGTTTTTGCTCGTCTGTGGCGGTACAGCTGCCACACAGTGTACGCGGCCTGCGAGAATGCCACTGTTAAGCTCCAAACAGGGCTAAATGGCCCTTCTTTATCCTGCCGCTGTTTCCTGACCGAGGTCAACCTCTCTGCACACCGCAAATTACTCCCTGAAACACTGGCAGACAGGGGAGAAATAGCCATTTGTTTGTTTATGGTTCAGACTGTGCACTAAGTCCCCTATTGTAACAGGCTATTTTTAGCGGCCTAATCTTTCAATGGATTCATAATGACACAAACTGGCCAGATGACAATAATAATCATAAAAAGCTTCATGTTACAGAGTAGATTTATGTCTCATCTGTCATTATTTGTGCCCTTTAAATCGCCCTTTTGAAAAAAATAAATAAATTAAAAGAATGCCTGCATCATGCAGTCGTGATATATATAAGCATCAGCCTTATTATAGAACATCAGAGCTTATCTAGGACAGCACCCATGTTGACTGTGTATGATGAATCAGAGCTAACAGGACGGGCATTTCAGCTGCAAGTGTTGAAAACAACAGGTTCTTCACAGAGAGCGTCTGATAAATCTCTCTCAGAAGTGCTGGACGTGTCTCACAGACCCTGGACATTCTGTTCAGCTAAGTATTAACTGTGCAGCTAATCTGCTGAGGTGGGTGGGGACAAACATGACCACACACAGGCCACATGAACTGCCCCCTCAGGCTTTTATCAGGAAGAAACTCTTCTAACTGTCTGGAACCCTGCAGACATTACCATAAAGAGGCTGGCCTCGACCTCTTGCCCTTTAATAGCTTTAAAGTGTCACCCAGGGACATGGGCACTATTTTCCCATCATTATCTATCACTCCCAGGATGCACAACAACAACAAACACGTTTTCAACGTATTTACTTAAGGTGAGAGGTACATTTCAATTACTTACAGTCCCACGTGGCCAAAATGACCTGGCCCAGCATTGGCCCAAACTTGGCACAATAGTAGAAAAATGTCAAGCCACATCCAGTTGCCCGGCTCTGCTGAGACTCTGGATAAAAAACACCTCAGACTCTGGCAAAATAAGTTGGCCCCATTCTGGCTGCTGACACTGCTTTTACTGGGACAAAAATGACCTGGCCCAGCATCGGCTCAAACTCAGCAGGCTGGAAGAAATAAGTCCTGCTGTGCTTGTGCGCCCGGATTGGCTGACAATCCAGATAAATTACACCCCACAATCATTAAGAGTCCTGAAAAATGTCAGTGAATACAGTTAAGTACAGTCCCAGGTAGCTAAAACGACTTGGCCCAAATTTGGTGTGCTGGAATTAAATAAGTCAGGCTACGTCCAGTTATCTGACTTGGCCGAGATTTGGGATGAATGACCCCCAAGAATCGGGCCAGATAAACTAGCCGGATTCCGGCTGGCGGCTCTGCCATCACTGGGCCTTTATCCAAAAACACCTGGCCCAGCATCGCCCAAACTCAGCATGCTGGATGTGCCAAGTCTGGTTGCCTGATATGGCTGAAACTTGGGATGAATGATGCTGCAAAATTGGGCCAAATAAAATGTGCCAGTTATGCCTGCTGAAACTATCATCACTGGGCCTTTTTTTAAAAAAATGGCCTGGCCCAGCATTGGCCCTAACTTAGCACACTAGAAAAATAAGTAAGGCTGCAGCCGTTTACTTAACATGGCTAAAACTCAGGATGAATGACACCCCAGAATCAGGCCAGATAAAATGGCCCTATACCAAGCTGTTGACATTGTCATCACTAGGATGTGATAAAAAATGACCTAGCCCACTACTGGCCCAAGGTCAGCATGCCAGAAGAAATAAGTCAGACCACATCTGGTTGCCTGTTTTAATTGAGACTTGTGATAAATGATGCCCCAGAATTGGGCCAAATAAACTGGCCCGATTCCAGCTGCTGATGCTGTTATCAAAAATGACTTGGCCCAGCATTGGGCGAAACTCAGCCTGCTGGAAGCCTGGCCGCACGAGTTGCCTAATTCGGCTGAGACTCGCAATAAATGAGGTCCCAGAATTAGGCCAATAAAAATCTGTTTTAAGTGCCATTATCAGCAATGTTTGTGTGCAACATCAGCCGTCATGATATGAAGTAATAAATAAAATTAAATTCTAATATCTTTTTCCAATTTACTCTTTTGTTGACTAATTATTTTGAGCGTTTCTGCAAAATGTATTAGCATGCTGCAAATCAAAGCAAGCAAGAAAAAAGTAGCTTCATAATAAAGAAATAATGGATGTCTCAAAGTGCAAAACCAACCGGTTCTTTCACAGATTACAACAACTCTGACATTAATAGCTAAGTTCCAGCAAATGAACAAGCCAACATGTGGTGCACAGTGATCCAGACACTGTCCACACTACCATGAGATAAGAGCACACACTTAGGGATAACGTGATAGCAGGTGATCTATTTTCCAGACCTTGATGAATGGGTGCTGTTCCATATGTCAGAAGTAGGTATTCAACCTTAACCAGCTGCTTGCGTTGTTCTCCATCCATGGTGAAGTCCTACACGTGCCCCATTTCTCTGTGCATGGCCCAGCTCGCTGCTCAATATGTTCTAATGTAAAGCCAGCCATTGACTCAAAGCCACTCAATATCACTGCGGACACACGTGCCTGCCTCAGCTGCTGTACAGCGTGTGATTGTCAGCTTTACCCCCTGAGTAGACACTGTCATTTTCCTGCATCTCATTGAGTTGATTGATCAGGATCACCAGTCATCAGGATCTGGCCTCAAAATAAAAGTAAGCATTTACATTTCACCTCACCAGAATTCAGAGTTGTTTAACAGCTTCTGTGTTTAACACCTAAAATCTGAGTAGCGATGCTTACGAAGGCAAACAGGAAAATTCATCCATCATGTGTGACCGCAGCATTGGTTCTGAGGGTTTGGTTTGTCTGTTTGAGACTCTGTTTTCCTCAGCGTGGTGAGCAAAACATCTCTGCATTTAGCTCTTGGCAGCAAGTTGGCAAACTGGTTTAGGTGGAACTGGAGTCAATTCAGGGCAGGGTGAACTGTCGTACTGGATGCTGCCATATTTTCTGCTTTGGTTGAATTTTGCATAGTGCTGACCGTCTTAGTCAAACTGAGCACAGCTTGCTAAAACAGAGCACGGAGGTTTGGATTGATCACATTCGTTAGTCCACCCCCTCTGAGGGATGACGTTAGTCACACACATGAATGTGTTTTTCAGTCTCACAGTGATGCCTGGATCTGGTTATGACACAGGTTTTCTTAAAAAACAGGACGTCGATGCAGAGGTGACGTGAGACTTGGACTACAGTCGTACCTGCGGTGCAGAAATGAGGAACATTTACAACTTAACTCTGACTCGTCTGCTTTGAGAATTTGACACTTGATTTAGGACTGACTAGAAAGACTTGCTTTATAACTTCTGAGTCGAGCTTCGAGACTTGACTTGGACTTGTCCTGAGAGACTAGAGGTTTGACTTGGACTTGTCACCAGAGTTTAGAGACTTGACTTTTACATATCCTCAGAGATTAAAGACTTAACTTGGATTTGTCCTCTGAGACTAGAGTCTTAAAAAAAAATACAGATTTGACATAGACATTTCTCAGAGACTTCAGACTTGAATTGGACTAAAGACTCGACTTGAACTCATTCTCAGAGACTAGAGATATGAATTGGACGAGGGAGGTGACTTGGACTTGCCCCCAGAGACTTGAAACTCACAATACCCACAGAAACTAGAAAACTGACCTGGACATGTCCTCAGAGACTTGTCTTGCCCTCAGAGACTAGAGACTTGAATTGGACTAGACACTTGATGTGGAAATGTCCTCAGAGACTTGAGACTTGAATTGTTCTAGAGACTTAACTTAGACTTGTCTTCAGAGACTAAAGACTTAATTTAGACTTGTCCTCAGAGACTTATGACTTGACTTGGACCTGTCTTCAAAGACCAGAGACTCTACTCTCTCTTGTCCTCAGGGACTAGAGATTTGACTTGGACTTTGTCTAGAAGACGTAAGGGCAGCTTTGTATTAGTGTAAAATTTCTTGTCTGGCCTCCACAGTTTTGGCGTTAAATCGCTCTGTCATAATTAAGCTTACTACTATTCGTAACTTTCTAGCACATGAATATAAATCAAAGCAAAATTCTTGCATTCTCAATATTGCACAACAAGTCCCAGACTTGACCTGTTGACCTGTTGAACTGCAACCGGTGTGCAAATGTCTTAAAACTGTGCTTTGTTAGTCCCTGCTCTGTTAAATTATGCATATGAAATACTGCAACTCTACATTCCTGCGTGTGTTTCGGGGCAGAATCTCAGGTATTTCAGCCCAAGCACACAAGCTTCAGCATGAACACAGTTTATTAGCACGGCTCAGCGGTGCCACTGGTCCTCACTTGCCTCATTTAGTGAACTCCTGTCACCTTTGCAGCCTGCAGAAGTCGTAAAAGCCCAGGCTTCACCTGCCGGGGCAGCGGCTCAGGGTGAGTCATGGTCCATTTGTCAGCCCTCCACTGACTCTAAAGGTTATTTGAGGGAAGAGCTGATGTATTTTCACAAAGATACACTATGAGCTCTTCACTCCTTTGCTTGTGATCTAGGAATTGACGCTGGGTAATGTAAACACTGCAGACAACATTTCATGGTATATGCGACAAGCTGACTTATTCTGAACTCTTTCACATCCTGTGTGACTGTCGTAATCTTGTTTCTAGCAGTTGCTCAGGCTCGTCACAACAAACTCTCATCAGCGAGGTGACGGGAGTGAAGGGGGCGGGAGGGGAGGGGTTAGGGGTGGAAAGGGCAACAGAGGAGACTCGTAAACAGCTCACAAAGCACCGGGGTTGCCGCAGGACATGCATCCCCTCCCATTCTTCCACAGACACTCACACACAGATGCAGAGCTGGAGGTGGAGGCGGTGGGGGCGTGTGGACTCTATTTCACTTCCCCATTCCCACAGATATCAAGCAGGGCCACACACATTTACGCAGCCCATATAAATGTGCATACTGTGCTGGAGATGTGGGGAGGTACTGACTTTATCATGATTCTTTCATGCAAATTACTTTTCCCTTTTAATCTACCGTAACCACATTATTTCCCTAACTTTAACCCTTTGAACGCTGAGCAAAGTGTTGTGATTTCTTTCAAAAACACGGGTAAAAGGACGAGTAGCAACTTGGTAAGAAATATTTCAAATTGCAAGAGACTAGTTTAGATTTTTTATTTTTATTTTTTTACAAAGCAAGGGAAAAACATCTGGGAAGAAAACCAAGATATTAAAAATTCTGTTACAGAATTATATATTTTTAGGCACTTGTAGTCAAGTCTTTTTTGCCTTCTTTTTTTTTTTACTTGCAAGAATTTTTTAAACGTTGTCATTAGCCAAAAATAATTAAATAAATAATAATAATAAGGAATGGATCTATCATTATGTTAGGAGCTCCACATGTGCTTTTCAGACTGTGAAAATGTCAACATAGATCCTATTTTCCCCTGTCTTTGTGTCTAAGGTTAACCCTAACCCTGAGTGACTAATGGGAACAAATATCTTTCAAATGTTGGAGTATTGAGCAAGCAGGCTGCAGTTTGCAGCCACGAAACAGGCTGCAATGTAATCTTCAGGGCAACACTGCACCCATCAATGTATAGGTCGACTAAAAGGTCTTGTTTTTGTCTTGCAAGTTGTTGCAGAGAGACAATTAGCAGATCAAATGAAAGGTAAGAAAATCATTTTATGTCTCTGTTAGACACTTATAAAAATAATCTGAGCCTGTCAGAAGCAAAAACAAGCACGCTTAGTCAATGTCATGGGCAACTGTGTACTGTCAGTTTCTGTCCACTAAAACTGCTTGTTTTGTCCACTGATCAGATGATTAATCGAAGTGTCCGGCAACATTATGGAAAGGATCCCTACACAGATAGATGTCAAAGAGCAACATCATTGTAAAACACACTTCATTCAAAGTCAACAAAAGCAAGATAAAACTAACAAAAGCCATCTAGTTTCCCTTTCCACTGTTCCAACATTTACCAACTATGGTTTGGTTGAAATAAACCCTTAAATCACCCAGTTAGACATGAAAATATGCTGGCCATATAATGCTAAAATTACTGGTTACTGAAATGGAGTGGCGGGTTTGTATAATGTTGTCAGACACTTACGTTATCAATATGAGCCTGTCTGTGGCAAAAACACACACTTTTTTTAAAAAAAAAAAAAATCCCATTTAATCACAAAAACATGGGGAAATTGGGTTCTGGTTTAAAAATACTGGAGTAATCCTTTAAATAGAAGGAGAATCTTCCATTCTTCATTTTGTTAACAAGTTAGCTTATCTATTAGCTTAGTCCTACATCCAATTCTTTTACCTTTTTAAATAAAAATTAGGAGTTTCATGACTTTTTAATTGGCAAAAAAACTCACTATGTGATATGGATTTTTATTTCAGGTAGCAGAAAAAAATCTGCAATAAGATCAGACTGAAATATGTAAAGCATGAACGATGAGTTTATACACTCATATGCATTTTACACATTTGCAGTCTCCTTCAAGGCTTCCAGTTAAACCCCCCAAACACATTTATGCCTTCTACGAGCGCTGCCTGGTGACAGGATTAACACTTTCATAAATGCATGACTTGTCATGAATCAATAAACAAATCTATATTTCATGAATTTAACATCCAAATGTTGAAATGAATAATTCACAATGTAAACCAGATGTACAGCCATTTCTTGGAACAGCCGCTGTAATGGGATCACCTACTTTTACAGATGCATCTTGGGGCGACTCGAGCTCCTTGCACATTTGTAATCTGATTACATAATCTTATGAATACAGTGCAAACTGCTCGCAGTGGCTCTCTGTCTCGGGCACACACACACACGCACACGCACACACACGCACACACACACACACACACACACACACACACACTGCTCTGAAGTCTGAAACTTTTTTTTCACGCTGTGCCTCTGTGTCATAAATACGAAGGAGGAAGCCAGAAATGAGTCAGAGAATGTTCCTCAAGCTAATAGTACATCTCAGTGCTGCATGAATGACTCTTGGGCACTGTTTGTCTCCCGACACAATAAATATGTCTCTAGTGATGAGACTGAACTTGCAGTCTTGTGTCTGGTGACATGGTCTCCCTCCAAAAACCACTCTGGATGAGCACTGAAAAACAGAGGTTTCCTGAGGTGAGCTGGTTTCCCTGCCAGTTTCTGTGCCACTTCATTTAGTGCTAGAAACTTCTCAAACCACACAATGCCCGTGCATTGTGTGAGGTAGGACAATACCACTGTACGCTGCAAAATCTGCAAATCATATATATATATATATATATATTTATATATTATATTATATATATACTATATATATATGATATATATATATATTATATATTATAACCCACACACACAGTCCCTCTCTGCAGCCGCTCTTTGAAATTCTACTCCACGCCACAAATTAATTGGCTTTGCAGATGAAAGAGACCGTGCATTGTTAAGTTTAAGTGCTGATTGAGAGGACTTAGCGGCCGCAGCGTCACATCAAAGCTCCGCCAATTACGTTCGGGTATCCCGCTCCATTGAGAGGAGGCAGGAAAGTGGGGGGTGGTGTGAGGGCAGAGTGGAGGACCTGGGTAGGTTATCAATTCAAGCTTTGACTCAAGTCTGTCAGAAGACAGTGTGTCTGTCCTGCTCACACTCCAACTTACACAGCGGAAGCTTATTGTTCTGCATCAACTGATTTCATTTACACCCAGTTAATAAACTTCTAGTCAACTGCTTTTTTTAAATCATAGAAATTTTTGAGGTTTATTTCTGCATCCAGATCAGCTTTGTCTCTACGAAACATTTTGGACTCTTCTTCAAAACCTCAGGTTACATTCATTGACAAAACAATTAAAAAATAATAAAATTTCATCTACATCAATTATGTTATGGTTAGGCAATTAAAGACTTGTTCAGAGTTAGAGCAAGATTGTCACAGAGCATTTCTTTTCTCTTCGCTAACATAAAGTGCCACACTACTTCCTGCAAAGGCACCCAACAACACAGTGGATGTGATTTGTGAGCTGCAGCCAATTGCACTTGATGCAAGCCTACCCTGGTTTAAGGCTGCCCCCCTGGTCTCTAGAGGGCATCACAAGACATGACGCTTGAAAAAATGTTTGAATATATATTATAAATCCGAATTTATATATTTGCACTACGGGTCATGAACACCAGTGGGCTAGCGATGTCACAGAGTTGTCATTACATTAAATCAATCTGTTAAATCTGTGATACTGCTGTGCAAACCAAGCCAAGGTTTCCCATTTATTGCTGAGTTTTGCACAGAGGAAGAGTAGCAGATTGTGTTTAAAAGCTCTGGAAAAAAGCTGGAACTTGAGTTAATTTTACTTTGTCAAAACTATATTTGCATTAATCTTTTGATATTTGTTTTTCTTGTAAAGTATTTGTTTGTTTGTGCTGGAGCTGACACTTACTCTTTTTTGTGATTGATCTGTTGACGTATTTCGTATCAAATTTAATAAATGAATAATTTCATATATTGAATCGTGTTGAAAAAATATGAATATGCAGTACGAGTCCCAAGATAACATTTTCAAATTGCTCGTTTTGTTTGACCAGGCAACACAAAACAACCAGCAACATGACAAGATTTAGTTCAAAAGACTGAAATCCTCACATTTTAAAAGAAATCAGATTAATGTGTATAATATGGTCTGATAAATGTTGTAAATGTTGAAACCAATTGTTAAAACTGAAGAAAAGCCCCCCCCCCCCCCAAAAAAGAGATAGAATCATTTTGAAACAAATAACAATGCCAAATATATACAAAATACAAAATTCCCATGCTTGTGATTTTACCCATAATCCTGGATCCCTAATTCAAAGCGACAGGTATTCTGTTTCCTGTCAAAAATCACGGGCCCGCCAGCAGGTGACACATAATGAATCACCGCATCACAGACTACCAAACAAACAAAGACAGAATGTGATGACAGGATTCAGAAAGAACGTCCTCTAACGCAATATAATGCAGAAAATAGGCACTTCAGTGACTAAAACTGAAGTTCTAATGGAGACTCAGGAGGGCTTCATCCAGCACTTCAGCAAAATTAAGTGCTTTAAATATGCAGCGAAGACACTTCAATTGCTGCTTCTCTTCCTCCCAGAGTTCAAGCAGTTTGGAAGCAGCACCGAGACGGCATTGATCAAGATTCATCTCATAGAGATGACCAGCAGTGACTGGGGGGACAGTGACCTCGCTCTCTCATGGTCTTCTGTCTCATTCAGCTGCGAGTGGACGGGTGAGGATTTCCTATCATTTCTACCTTTCTGCTGCTGCTGAAACCACAGGGGAACTCGCAGCCATTCATCAAACACTGCCAGCAGGCAGCTCATGGAAGAGCCCTGCAGTTTGAAGCAACAGCCAACTTGGTTGAGCTTTTTAGTCTGCAGTGGAGCGACGGGGAAAAAATAGTAACATGGAATTGACCATAGAATCAGGAATTTTATGGCAAGCTTTTTAAAGAGACAGGGGGACCTATGTCCAGCGGTTATTCATTTACAGTAATCCAAACTAAAACCACCAAATGTATGCGCTTGAATTTTGCTTTTGTGGTCTTGCTGCCACAAATGTTTCCATAAGGATCTTGAAAAACATATTCTACCAGTCTACATTACCCAATTTCATCAGTAGATTACTGCGAAAAACAGTACTTCAAACTACAGTAAAACTGATACTGGATTTTTGGGCTGATCGTGATAACGATATTGAGGTAATAAAAAAATGCTATGTTGATATGTTGTTTGATATTAAATATATATGCACTATATATATTTATATATATATATGTATATATATATATTATATATATATATATATATACATACACACACTACACTCACCCCACACACACACACACACACACATATATATATATATACATATAATATAGATATAATATTATTGCAAATGAACTTATTGCTCAGATGTGATTAAAAACAACTACTTGGTATCTGAAACAGATGCTTTGATGGTACCTTTAGATCTGTCTGAGATGCACCAGAGTTGAGGAAGTCTGCGAACGGAGCTGGCCATGGTGGACGGATGGGGTAAACCACAGGATTTCATCCAGGAGACCACCGATTTGTGTCTCATTGAAGCGACAAAGTTGATGGTTGGGTCAGTCAAACACAGGACTTTCATCTAGGAGACCGGTGTTTGTGTCCCATGGTGCTTAAGGTGCCCCTCTAGCATCAGTTTGGGACTGCCAAGATGGCATTTGTTTCTGCTCATAACATGCCTTCAGTGTCATTTCCAAATAAAGTTAGTCATTGGTTTACTTTACTTACTTTATTTGGAAATGACACTGAAGGCATGTTATGAGCGGAAACAAATGGCATCTTGGCAGTCCCAAACTGATGCTAGAGGGGCACCTTAAGCACCATGGGACACAAACACCGGTCTCCTAGATGAAAGTCCTGTGTTTGACTGACCCAACCATCAACTTTGTCGCCATTTATACTATGTCACCTGACTTTCATTAAAGTCCTGTGTTTTACCCCATCCGGTCCACCATGGAGACCAGCTCTGTTCGCAAAGACTTCCTCAAACTTGGTGCATCTCAGACAGATGCTAAAGGGTACCTCAAAGCATCTGTTTCAGATACCAAGGTAGTTTTTTTAATCACAATCTGAGCAAAATAAGTTCATTGCATATTAATATATATATATATTATATATATATAATATGCAATGAACTTATTGCTCAGATGTGATTAAAAAATACCTTGGGTATCTGAAACAGATGCTTTGAGGTACCCTTTAGCATCTGTCTGAGATGCAGCCAGAGTTTGAGGAAGTCTGCGAACGGACAGAGTGGTCATGGTGGACGGATGGGGTAAAACACAGGACTTTCATCCAGGAGACCACCGTTTGTGTCTCATTGAACCCAAAACTTAACGTTGAGTTATTTATAATGTACCTTACATAGTATTACATAGTAGTGTTTCTAATGTCACGATCCCCTTGTCACAAAAATAGTTATTAATCCAAACCATGACATTTTTGGTAAACCTAACAAAGGGCCTTTTGCTGCATAAAATAAAGTAAGTAAAGTAAACCAATGACTAACTTATTTGGAAATGACACTGAAGGCATGTTATGAGCGGAAACAAATGCATCTTGGCAGTCCCAAACTGATGCTAGAGGGGCACCTTAAGCACCATGGGACACAAACACCGGTCTCCTAGATGAAAGTCCTGTGTTTGACTGACCCAACCATCAACTTTGTCGCCATTTATACTATGTCACCTGACTTTCCTAGTTGCTCCTGTCAACAACTTTGAGTTTCCTCAGCCACAAAAGGTTACACCCAGCTAACAAGTGGCAAATCATACCATGAATAGAGGCTTTTCTCAGTGTCCGACATAGAAATCACTGACCAAGCAGTGATATTTGACAACTTGGGAATGAGAACGGGCTCACCAATCAAAGGCAAAGTTATTCGCAATCGCTCCTTCACAGGTATAAGTACTGAACAGTAAATAAGGACAGCCTGAGGGGTTAATCTGGTTTCTGAGCACTGGTGTAATTTTATTAAGTTGTGCATGTTTCATTTTGTAACCAAACACTTGCATACTTCCCCAGTGGGAAAATGAAAGCCGTTGTAAAATCATCAGGCGTCAGTGAAACCCTAACCTTCCACGAGGACGACCACTCAATCACCCACATGAATCATCTCTGCAGAACCTCAGTCATTTATTTCACAATCCAATAAAAACGCCAGGCGCGAGAGTGGTGGAATGGAGGGAAGGGAGTCCGTCAATGTCGCGAACCACTACGAAGTCGCCGTATTTAACCGCCAATCGACCGGTTCTCCTCGTGCTCTGTTGGCGAGCAGGTAGAGTCCCCCCGTTGATGATTTGGCGCTGTATGAGAGGCCCAACAATACACAGAGGCGGGAGGCTGAAGGAACCCATCAATGAGTTCCTTTCTCCCTGGGGAGCCACTGTTTACTCAGCACAGGGGCGAGCTGGAGAGCAGCACAATGGTGTTGCTGGGCCTCTGCGCCTAATATTGATGTCATACTACTCATCTCCACATTATCCCTGCTATTGATTAGTCTGATCTCAGCCCCGAGCGCCGGGGAGCAACAACAAACAGAGCTCTTTTTTCTCTCCTCTCTTTTCTCCCGTCTCATCCCACTGACTCCCACACACTCCGAGACAAACCGATTCTTTTTTCCAGCCTTCTCTGCGAATCCCCTGCACCCTCCGTTCATGGTTTATCGATCAGCCCCAGGTCAATAACCTCTGGGATTGTAAAGTCCTGAAGTGCACAATCACACAGAGTGAGTAGCAGCTTTTCATCTATCGCAGGCAAATTGGTTCTGCAGCAAAACAATCATTAAGAAGACGCAGTTTGGTGTGCACAACTGCTTTCACTCTGCATCCTCGACCGCTCAGGAATATAAATGTTAAGGTGTAACAGGGTCTGCGTTTACTCAACCTGTGTCAGGTTTGATGATTTGTTACAGACGTGTAACTTTGTGCAGAGGAACTTTGCTGTCTCATCCTGCTAGCAGCTTACAATTACTCACAGAGAATCTGCAGCTGCCAGGAGCTTTACAGTAAGTGGAAAATGTGAATCACCCACTGTAACCCAAAAAAAAAAACCAGTGGAAATGTAGGCCGGCCCGCTACCCCTCATTGTTTCCACACAGGGAAATGTACACGGGTTTAACATTCATAAAATCACATCCCTGGCTGCAGGATGTCTGCCTCCACAGAGCAGGGAAGTGGGCAGAGCACTAGTTTGATCAAATGCATGATGAGTAACTGCATGGCATTTAAATCACATAAAATGACAACTCTTTGAATCCTGGAGCAACATTATTTTTCTTGTGCTGCTTTAAGATGCCTTTCAAGTATTTAAACCTTTAAGAACAAAGGAAATTGGTGCCATATCTTTCAAAAATATGGAAAGAAGGCAATAAGCAAAACTTGTAAGAAATGTACAACAAATCTCAATAAATTAGTAGATTTGTAAATTTGTTTTTTAAAAAAGCTAGGATAAAATATCTAGGGTAAAAAGGGAAAAAAAGCTAGAAAAATTATCTTATAATTATTGGAATTACATATTTACATAGTTACAAAACAAGTATGATTTTTTAAACACTTTTCCACGACATGTCCTTCTTTTTTTCATTTGTTTTTAAGTTTATCTTTCTTTGTTTATTTTTTTAAAATTATTTTAATGATTTTATTTTTTAAGTTATTATTATTATTGTTTTTTGTGGTTGTTTGTTTGTACTAATTTCTAGGTAATTTTCTTGAATCTTTTTACCAATTTCTTCCTAATTTTTGGGGGTCATTTCTTCTTTTGTTACTCCTTGCCTCCTTCCCATATTTTTTAAAGAAATGAAGCCAATTTGCTCATGATTCAAAGGGTTAATGTTAATGCTCCACACTGAAATCCCCGAAGTAATTGCTCAGATCTACACACGAGTCTGTTGGGGGCAAGAATCACAAGAGGTCACATGATGTGACAACAGTTTATCCAGATTATTTAAACCACGTCGCCTTGGCTCTATATTAGTCCACTGAGGGCAATTCAACATGCAGGAGTGCTTTATGGCAGCATTAGATTTAAAGAAGTGCTAAACTAACATGAGAAAATATCTCCATTTGTCAGGCAATTAGTGTATTGGATTAGGCATAAGACACTCCAATCTATATAAATCATCTATAATCGTTTCTCAATTGAGTGTGCATAAAATGTGCAGTATCATAATATCTATATGGATACTGCTTTATGAAATTCCATATACTGTGAAAGAAGCCCATCTGATACCACCCGTTCACACATTGAGAAAGTAGAATACAATTCTCAGAACATACATAATAAAAATCATAAAAAACAAACAACTTCAAGTAAATATAACTACATCAAGACTAATAGTTATATTTACCTACATTTGTCAAGGCAATCGGTTTCCTAGTTTGTTTGTTTTTTTTATTAAAAATACTTTATGGATTATCCAGTGCAGTAATTCTATTGCCTGGAACCAGTTAATTTGAATATTTGCCAGAGTTTTATGTTCAAATAACTCCAGATTCCAACGCAAAAAAAAAAAAAAAAAAAAAAAAATCTAAATTTGCATTCATCAGCTGTGGCTCCAGGTGGGAGCAGCAGTGACACCTTTCCCTGTGTGACACAGGAACACATCCCGGGCGCTTCCTGCGCTCTGCTGGCCCTCTGCCTGGACTCTGCCACTCATTCGTGTTTCCTTTCATCCTCGCCTCTGACATCAGCACTGCCCGCGGGGCCCAGGGCCCGCTGTCTCACTCTGGCTCAGCCTATCTAGGGTTTCACGTGAAGCAAGGTGTAGTAGGAGGATAATTTGCCCTCTGATGTCTGGCGGGTCACAGTATCTCCCGGAGCTAAAAATATACCCCTCGTGTGTCCGCCTTCATACGTGTGCAGAGGGAAGCCCGTGGAGGGCCGGAGGAGGTTCACAACCGGTTTATTGATGACGGAAAAACAAATGAGAGCAGCCTGGGGACACAACAAACCCCAAAGCGTGCCAGCAGCTGTCACAGTGACGGCTCACTTGGACAATTCCTCAAGCATTTTTCTATTTCCCATCAAATAAGCTCCAAATGAAGGATTTTAAATTGTAAAATAGCAAGATTTGATGATTCTTATCAAGCAGATTGTCTCCACACACACACACACACACACACACACACACACACACACACACACACACACACACACACACACACACACACAGTGTTGCCTTGTCTCCTTAAATATACACCTGGTTAATTATTCACAGCCCTGAGGGGCCTCGGTCTAGCAGGGTAGCTGCCTGCGTAAGGACCTGTCTTTCCTGATCGTATCTCTCAAGATTTCGTTATTCTGGGCACAGAGTCAACGATAGGCGCGTCATCTGAATTTTTTTGGTTTCTAGGAAAGGGAGGGGAGGATGGGGTCATGGAGCAGTTAAACTGACAAACCTGGCTGAGAGAGGTGAATGAGGCCTCAGAGCGCGAGTGGCGGTGTAAAGGCCAGCCTGCGAGGCTCGCTGGAAACAGATGTTAAACAGGAACTTGTGTGTTTAACGTCTCCTCTGCAACAAGCTTCCTGGAGACACAATCCGCCTCGACTGGGGCCGGCAGGCAAACTGCTGCCTCATACTTTACCTCGGTCAGCCTGTGACCTACTTTCTGCTGGGGATGTGGAGAGTCAAAACAAAGCGTACAAAAAAACAAAAGGGCGCACCCGCTTGCTGGTTGATTTGGAAAGAGGGCTTTGTAGAACGTCTTGAGAGAGTGCTGGGACACCGCCTGTCTTTTTCGAACTGCTCCTTCCCCACAGGCAAAAACACGCACTGAGCTCAGATGTCATTTGAGGGAAATATGTGGAAAGATTTTCAGCAGCCGCAAAAAGAAGCATTTTTAACAAGACCACAGACAACAGTAGTAACTTTTCATTATAGAAGAAGAACAGGCCAAGCCACCATGAATGAATGGAGGGGAAAGGGTTGCACCTGCACAAACAGAAACTGCATTACAATACGGATTACACTGTATGACTGACAGGTGATCTCTGAGGTGCAAAAACACCTCAGCAACAAACCCAAACCAAACTAAAATATGAAGCTTTACAGGGAAGCAGTGTTGAAAGAATGATTAAAAGAATATGCCTAATTGTCTTAATAGTATTTGTTTTACCAGAGATACAGAAAAATCTGCATGTAGCTACATGTAGCAGTGTACTTGCAGCTGGAGAATGAGTTTAACAGAGTATAGCAGCACTTTCTGGTGTGACAAATCACTAATAAAAGCTTCTACACCAAAATCTTAACAATGTGACATGTTCCAGCAGGAATATGATCCAAAACTTTACTGAGAAATCGACAACAACAGCATCCAGGATTACGTTTCCCTGATGCTAGCATGCAGCTATATGTAGCAGTGTCCTTCAGAGGAAGAAGGAAACCACTGTAACTCCAATAAAAGCAAACTGACATGCTCTAGCAGGAGTATGACCCAAAATCCATGACACATACAGAACAACAGCAACCAAGATTAGATGTTTCCCTGATGTAAGCATGAAGCTATATGTAGCAGTGTACTTGCAGCCAAGAAATGACTGTAATAGTGTATGGCTGCACTTTGTAACAAGAAATCATCAATAAAAGCTTTGAAATGATAATCTTAACAACCTGGCATGTTCCAGTGTGAATATGATCTGAAATCCATGACACATTCACAACAACAGTATCCAAGATTAGATGTTTCCCTGATGTTAGCATGAAGCTACATGTAGTAGTGTACTTGAAGCCAAGAAGTGACTGTATCAGAGAATGGAAACACTTTCTACTAGGAAAAATCCACAATAAAAGCTTCTACACAATAATCTTCACAACTGGACATGTTCCAGCAGGAATGGCATGAAATTGGTATATAATTAATACCAGCGACCAAGGCCTTCATGTTTCCCTGATGTTAGCATTAGGCTACACGTAGCACTGTATAAAATGTAAGTACCAGAGCAGATAACAATATAAAGAAACTCATCAGCTTGTCTCAAAAGTAAAAAAGGGAAACAAGAACAGTATTTGAAACATTTGGAATTATCTAACACCTGAGATTTTATGTACATTTACCACTATTCAAAACTTAGGCCACATTAAATATAAACATCCAACACTGTAGCAACATATTTTTTGACAGAAAATAAGGAAAATCATAATAGTTCCCCTTTAAGTCATTTTTTCCAAAACCTACTAAACATTTGACTAAAGGAATTTTTGCTTTCACTTTTTCCAGGGATTGAAAAATAGCCATAAACCCAAAACCTAACAACTAGTAAGTGTATGAGGAACCGCAAAACCTACTTTTACTGTTATCCCTAAAACAAAGGTCTTTTTACACAAAGGTAAACCTCAATAAGGCCGGTCAGACCAAACCATATCATAATTAACCTCATTTGGGTCAATCAGCTGGGTAAAACTGCATTAAAAGCAGCTCAAATTTGGCACCTGTAGCCTACCAAAACAGAACAATAATCTAAATGTGTTTTTTCATAAAAGAAACTATTTCTAATCAGGAACAAACACACAGTGATTGGCAATCATGGAATACAAAAAAGATATGTAAGAAGTTCAGGAAAAATTTGCAAAATGTTCAAAAAGGCAATATCAAGAAAAGTATTTAAAAAAAACATACAGCTGCATCTGGATCCAGTTTTACCTACAAAACCAGACACTTTGTTTTTAGAGATATCCTGCTAATTTACTTGCTAACGGACAAAGATTAAAATCTCCTTGCTGGAGGTCGGGTAGCACAGATGGGGCACATGTA
The DNA here is from genome assembly GCF_008729295.1 of Plectropomus leopardus. NCBI lineage: Eukaryota > Metazoa > Chordata > Actinopteri > Perciformes > Serranidae > Plectropomus > Plectropomus leopardus. Next base: position 28,702,692 of record NC_056478.1, on the reverse strand, counting down.
AGGGTGCAGAGGCTGTTGCTCTAATGTGTCAGCCAGTGACACGGATCAGTCCAGCAGCCGGATGAAGGTGATAAAGTGAGCAGGGACGGCATCCTGCCGAACACATCCACGCTGGCTGCTGCTGACAGAACAGCTTGTTCCTCGCTGTCTTCTCACCCTTCATTCAATAGCCACTGTTAAGTGATCCTCCCATGGACTACACACACACAAAACACCCATCAAAAAAAAAAAAGAAAAAAAAAAAAGAAATGAAATATCTGTCTTTATTAAATATTGTCTGTTTGCACTTTTGTTCAAAAATCCATTCTATCCTCCAGCACTTGAATAAATGGCGTGTTTAGCTGTCATCTCTGTGCAAAGCTCCTGTGTCTGCCAGGCTGAATTCAGATGAAGCCCATTGACATTTCCCAGCGCCGGTAATTGACATGCGGAGAGTATCACTGACAGACCAGAGCCGGATTCCCACAGAGTCATGGATTATTGTTCTCTTATTAGATCAGTGGTCAGAGAGAAAGACTGAGACGGCTATTAATCATTACACCTCCTCTCATGACGCGTCTCTCCGGCGAAGGAGTGACTTTCACCAGATCCTGCCGTCACAAACACACATGGAGTCTGTATATTGCAATAAATGCTCTGCAATGGCTTTATTCAAACGTGACAGGATGATTACGGAAAGTGCTGCGATACTCGCACAATATATGGCACCTCAAGAAGCAGGGGTGGAACTCCTTGGAAAACGATGAGGGGATGGAAAAACTAATCAAACATAAGGGGGCCACTTCTGGTCTACCCAATGCAGTTAACCTTCAATTTGCACATACTGAATTTTTATATTTCTTTTAAATGATTTATTACTGTATGTTAGCCAAGTTGTTAATGGTGTTGATTTCTCCTTAAGTATTGGTCTTGTTTTTAATAAACATTACATATTTTTTGTAAGGGGGGGTCCAGGTAAAGCTTGCCCTGGGTCCTGAATATGCTGGGTCCAGCACTGCAAATGAGGCATTATCTAATTAGATTTCCAGAACAGAAATCTGGATATAGCCAGGTTCGGATTCATGTTTCAGTTTGTGACATATTAAAATAAAATGTTAAAATGAAAGTGAATTTTTGGTTTCTCTTTATTTCACTCCATATATCAAAAATTACTTTCAACGGCCATGTTTATAGAAATAACATGTTCTATAAATTAGGCTATGAATGATATATGAACAAACCCCTCTGTAAAATCCTTAAGAATATAGACTGGAATAAAATAGAAATGTTCCGTGTTTATATGTGTTACTTAAGTGGAAATTTCTGTCTCAGAATATAAGAATAAACTCATTTTGAGAAACCTGCCTTTAAAGATATGTATGGAAAAATTCCATACATTTTTAGACAAGATAAAGATTTTAAAGTTGAATAGGGTGAAAATTTTACTCACTGACGTCACCATTAATCTTCCCAGTTGATTCTTTACATTAAGATATTTAATTTTTGTATTAAACATATTTAGAAATGTTATGTTTAAATATGTAAAAGAGGTGTTAGTTACATGTTTGCTTGTTTTTTGCCTAGATAGTAGTTGTAGTTGTTTTCTCTTTGCATTTCACCATAAATTGATGAAGAAAATGCAAAAATTGGTGCATTGAAAAACAATCACCAGAATGCAAGAAAAATTAAGTGTTTGAAGACTCCCAAACCCACCTTTTTATATGTGTCCACCCAATGTGGAAACAAAACCTATGCCCTTGGTCAAGCTTGTCCTTGCTTAAGAGTTGTGGAGGTCCAAAGACATTCCTATTTTATAAAGTCTGATAACACCCAAGCACAGTTAAAAATAACAAGGCCTTAGAGTTTTCATTTCATTTCTGAAAATCTCTGGAATGATAGTGCTGGCCCTCTGTGCTCCACACGCTGCCCGGCTTCACTCACATTCCTGCTGACATTTGTTTTATTACTCATCATGAGCTGATGACCTCAACGTTTGCGGCCGGAGGGTAAGCAACAAAGTGACGGGGGTTAGGTGGGGGGTTGGATCAGGTCGCTCGGTGCAGGGGCGAAGACGCCAGCCAATGAGAGGCCGAGGAGCGGATTGCCTGTCAATAAGGGGGATGGAAGGGGAGTGGTGAGCAAATGAGGAGCATTAGGTTAAAGAACAAAACAGAGAGGAAAGTGGGAGGGAGAGGTGGGACAGTTGGGGCCGTGGTGGTGGAAGTGGCTGACTAAGGCAGGGTTCACCGAGTTCAGCTAGTAAATAAGTGACTGACTCTTCCGAGCACATTCCAAGGCTCCACCTCACCCTCCCGCCCAGCGACTTCTCGGGGGGATTCCTGGGGTTTCTGGGGCTGCTCTTCGCTCCGTGTGTCAACATTTCCAGACCGCGCTGCCAGCAGCGAAGGAGGGGGGGGCTACTGTGTGGCTCATTCACTTTTTAGCGGGTTTGCTGCACATGAAGAGGTCCACATATTGCCCGCCCTCCGCCCCCCTTACTTCATCCCCTAACAAAAACATCCTGAGGGTCCCAGTCAATCGGCTCGCCGCGGTAAATGATCCAGCTCCACCAGAAACCCCACACACTGCTGGAAAACACTGGCTTTCTCACTTCCCATCCATGTGACGCACAAAAATATCCCTCACAGCCAAACATGGCTGTCAGTCGTCTATGCAGATTAATACACCCCTGAAGCAGTGCAGAATCTGGCCACGGCACCATCTGCCTTGGCTTTTGCTAATCACCTCAGCCAGATGGGTTAGCAGATCTTTAGGAAGCTTGTTTTCCTGCTCAATAAAAAATGTGCCATATCAGCTCATATAGAACAAAAATCTGCTTTTTCTCTTTTTTAACTAAGAAAGGTATTCCACTCAATGCCTTTGAGCGATCCCACGCGACAGGCGACAAGATTGCTGAGCGATTCAGGTTTGAGAATTGACAAAATACCGGAGGGAAATATCTATGAAGAGTAAAAAAGGTAATATCACGCTTAAAGAGGAAAGAAAAATAATATTCGGAGCGGTCTGTTTGGTACGTATGTAGGGCTGAGTTAATGACATACGCACACATGCACAGCGTGACAATTCAATGAGCATTCTGAATCAGCGGCACTTTCTCAGAAATTTGAGTCTCAGCATATCGGCTCTTTATGAAGTCTTTGAGTTATTTGGATTTTTTGCCATATCGGGGAAAAATAACGTGTGGTTCTGTAACTCTGTAATGCAAATCAATATTCATTTCATATGCAGATCATGTTGAGGCTCTGTGCCACTACGGTTCACACGAGTCAGTGAAATGAAGCTTTTTAATTTAACCTGCTTCTTTTAAATATTCCCCATCTTTTAAGGTTATTTATTGTGTATGTGTGTAACCTTAACCCTGAACCTAAAACTACAGAATTAGACAAGGTGAGAATCTGGAGGCACAGGAGCTTTGCCGGTGGTGGGTTCAGCCTGTTTATTTGAGATGTCCACCCTCAGCCCACAGCGGCTGGGTTGTTTTCCCGTCCCTGCGTGGAGACGAACTATGGGTCGGACATTCCTGAGCTGAGGCCTGAAATCCTGAGAACAGCGCCTGAAGTAAACTAGCTCCGAGACAATGGCAAGAGGTTGAAGGTGAGGAGAGTGAGGCCTTTGCAGCTACTAATATATTCCAAAGAGATTTCTAAAGTGTTCTGCCGCCAATTGCCCCACATAATGGTTTCCATGGAGATAGGTCCTCAGATCCAGGGCTGCCGAACAGAAATGAACCGGCAGAACAATGACCCCAACTTCCACCATGTTACAGAACATTTTTTAGCCGGCTCCTTTTTCCGTTCTGTGTCAGAAGGTAAGTAAACTCTGATTTACAGAAAAGAGAATCCGCTTTTGTCCGTTGTTCCGTTTTACATCTATGCTGTTCCCATGGTCCATGGATACAGCCCCAAACTTCCTAAAGCTTTTTTTTTTTTTCCACCAGAGGGATCCTTTCAGCCTATGGTCTTGACAACACAGTAGGAATTTGCATGCATCAATAGTTTGGAAGAAAACAACATCCTTAACAGAATCCACAAGTCTGGGGGACCACATCCCTATTGAGGGGTCATTTCAATTTCAGCTAGAGTAAAATAATTGGAACATTTCCATTAATGATTTGAGCAGTGCTCTAGCTGATGCCTTTTTCCATCAATAATCCTCTTTACAATTTTACATTTTTTTCACAGTTAATTAACATAAAACTCAACTAGCCACAATGTAGTACAACAGAAAGAGGACATAGGGAAGGAAAAAATGTTGTGAAAAACTAGCTTGAGGCTGGTGGCTGCCATGCAAGTGTGTGATGTCAAACTGAAAGAGGGAACCATGGGTAAGCTCTGAGTGCCATACTGACCACAGGCATAGTTTTGGCACCCATGCCACCCGTTATGCTTTCCTTAGTTGGAGGCTCTTTGAACAGTGCTGACAGCTGGGGGTGACATAGACCCCTGTTAACAGGCAACAAAGGCTTGGTGCTACACAACATCAAACACTGAGAGGACAATAAATCTAGTCAAGGCTCAAGAGTGGCTCTAAAATGAGATATCAATCACTAGGAAAAGTCATCCCTGCTCTTAATGGCCGTCTACACCAAGAACAATAATGATGTGAACATCCAAGACTATTCTCAGGCACTGTTCGTACATATATCTACGAAAAGGAATGCACCAAAATTTGTATATAACCCATGTAAGTTATTACCCATGAGCTATTAAAGTAAAGGCGGCTTTTCCGTCATGATTGACAGCCATGACAGGAAATCTGTGCGCTCGCGTTCACTGGAGCTGCTCGTGATTGGTTAGACGGGTGTTTTCGCGGGAACTCTCCCACTGCGGTAATTGCTACTGTTCGGACTCTCAATGACATCACCCTGGTAAGATGGCATAGCCCGTATCCCGGATATTTAAACCTCACTTCAGTATAGCGGGGGTAAGTGGGGGTGTGTCGTCCATCTTTATATACAGTCTATTGTAAGGACAAAACATACAAAGATCTGTGCCAAAGACCATTGACAGTATGTCTAGGGTAAAATTACTTCTTTTTTACAAAAAAATTGCAATCAACAGCCTAAAAATGTTGCATAACTGCTTAAAAAGTAAAAACATGATGCCCTGCAAATCTGGATGGACTTTGATTGACTGTCACTGTTTCTATGATTCATCAAATCACTCTGAAAGGGATCCCAATAATACTGTTTGCCACTATCATTGCAGTTATAGTTATGGTGTGGACTTATCCATCCACTTGACTTTTAACAATTTTTAAAATAACATCATACTTGGTGTGGACAGCCCTTTTGTAATGGCAAAAATCTTGATATACAGTCATAAAGATACAGTCTTTGCCCTAACCTCACTTTGACAGGCCTCTGTTGGAGCAGGTTCATGGAGGTCTGGGAGAAATATCATCAAAGTGTCACTGAGTTTACACATCAGGTTTACTCATTATGGTTGGTGCGACTACGCTTATGAAAACACTTATGTAAGGACTCCCTTGGCTCAAGAGAAGCTTTGTCAAGTCTGACCGCAGGTGATGTAACAGCAGTGTCATCAGGGTTATCTCGAGACTTCAGATTTATAGCAGAAAGTCTGTGATTCAAACTCGGGTCAAAGTCCAAATGAGGTGGACCTTTACCAAGTGGGGGTTGGTCTTAAAGACTGCACCAAGTGACAACATTGTATAGGTGGTGCTAGGAGCTTGGTGAGGTATTGACTACTTACAATATTTGGGGAAATAATGTAGCTGGAAATAATGTAGCTGGAGAGCTAACCACTAAGGCTGCATTGCACAAAGTAGTAGACAGTCTCTGGTCTATGGATGTATTATTAGACCTGGATACCAGACCCCAAGATAGCACCTTTTCAGTCCAATGAGAACTGCTCACCTGGCATAGATGCCAAAAAAGTTTCTAGCTTCCAGATTTATTTCTAGGATATGTGGCACATTTAATATATGCAGTAGTGTCTCTCCTGAGTTCCCACTGACTCATAGACCCTGTCATGACGTCACATGTTTTTAATTGTTCTCTAAGCTCAGGGAAAGTTTTACAAATATAAAACCTAATTGAAATGAAAATTCATACTAGAAAGAGTCATAATTGACCTTGCGTGCAGTCCAAGGTGTCCTGTAAAACAGACATTTTTTGACATACAGTGATTTAGTGGAGGGTATTAGCAGGCATATGGGGTATACTCACTTCTAGGTGCTATATCATAGTATTTTCATAGAGTTTCTTGAAGATGTCGCGCCTCTCATCCAAGCAGCTTCTTTACAACGGATGAGTGAAAGAAACTTGATATAGCTCCAAGAATTACCCTGACCTGAATGACTCAGAATCTTCACTAACATACCACTTTTTTTTCTGGCCATTTACAATATTTCTACCTATCAGCTATAAAGCAAGTTGAATATATAAGATAGCATACCCACCTCCTCCTCTGCAACCTACCAAACTACCTCGTAGTATATCTATCTCATCAACTACCACTACACAACTCTAGACATCTATTATGATTGTGGTCTATAGGGAAAGTGCTTTTTGTCTTTTTTTTCTGAAATACTGCAAGTTGCCACTGGAAAAATAATGGAAGCATGGTGCTGAGTGGCAGTGCTGTATCCAGTTCTTCAACTCGTCCATGTTCTGGCCTCTCATTAAGCTGTAGCGCTGTAGGTGTGTTGCTAACTGACAGTTACCAAGCTAAGTAGCTTGGTTGCAAATCGGACACTAACTTGAAATATTTTCCTCAGCTTTTGTACTACCGACTTTTGACCCGACAGCTGTCTGAAAACCTAGTCTCTTTTGTGCAGCAGGCTACTGTGGCAGAGCAGGGTTACACACAAATGAATGGGGCAACACACCTAATAGGGTACAATAGCTTTAGACTCTCTGGTTCCTCAATATATGCAGCTTTAAACATCACTGGGTAAGTCTGTTGACACAATGGGCAGTTCAGCAGTTCACACTAGAGCTCTACTGTACAGTAATGAGACATAAAACATCAGAGTTGTGGTTTTTGATGTTTTTTTCTCTGTGTAAATTGTTACATGGAGCATCTCCTCCCATCCCCCCATGAACATACATATCAGCATGGAAGCGCATACTTCTTAGAGACAAAAGTCGCACATGCACAGACGGTAGATATACAGCCTCTTGACAGCTCTAACGGGAGTGGGAAGACAGGTCATAATGGAATCTAAATAACACTTGTGCAGGGCTCATTAAAGTTGCCCTATGTGATGGTCATTAACTCTCCTCTTCTGTGACCTTCATTGCTCAAGGTGGGGTGGAAGGGGCTGCCACTGCAGTGTACAGCCTTGTTTCCAACATGCTTACCAACAAAGACAGACTGTGCTGATTTATGTCCTGTGAGAGTGCTGCCGCTTTTTATAGGCTATAAAAATTATTAACCCGCTGAATGTCCTCTAAACAGTTTAATTCTACAGTGGAAAATATCTGCCATGTAAAACAAATCGCAGCCTGTTCCTGTAAAGCTAATACTGCTGTCAAAAAATAAAGTTAATGCAAAATCAATTTTCTCTTCTTGGAGTGGATTTTACACCCAAGCAGTGCTCATTGGGTATCACTGCCACTGGCTACCAGCCATGGAGTTAACACTAAACTTGATAGTAGCATTCTGTGCCAGTCCAACTCCAAAATTAGCTCCGGCTCAATTATTGATGCGAGATAGGCATGCTTTCTCTCTTTGTCTTCAGTTGCACAACAACACTAAGAGTCTACAGACACGCTAGCACCTCTTTAATTAGACACAGTTGTTCTCTGAACTGCTTTCAATACCGCATAACATGTTCACAGTGATACACTCTGATGTTTTGTGGGCAATGTTTGTTATTTCCACCTTCTTAGTTTGCATTTCAGCATGCTAACCATTAAAAAATGGCAATAAATGCAAAGAACAACATGGTGTGGCACACTTGTAAGATTTGAAGGTCATAAACCAAAGTAAAAGTGCCTCCGCCAACCAGTTAAATTGCAGTTTACATCCATGTCTGTCTAGATTCATATGTTGTCATGACAGTAGACAATGCTTTAAATATGGATGTTGCTGTAAATAAGGTACATATTCTAAAACATGGATGCTCCACACACAGCAATCAGGACACTTTCAAGGTTAACACCAAAGATTAGTGTCAAGTCAAGATGTCAAGATTAAGTCCAAGTGGACATTTGTGCCAAATTTGAGGAAATACCCCCACTGAGATAGCGTGTTAATGAGAATAAGATAGACATGGGGTCACAGGGACCTTGACCTTGACCATCAAATCTAACCAGTTCACCCTTGAGTCCAGGTGTACGTTTGTGCCAAATTTTAAGACAATTCCTCAAAGTGTTACTGAGATATCCTATTCATGAGAATGAGATGGACGCGAGGTCACGGTCACTGTGATTTTGACCTTTTTCCACCAAAATCCAATTATTTAATCTTTGAATTCAGGAGGACGTTTGTGTCAAATTTGAGGAAATTCCCTATTCCCTAGGTATTCTTGAGAGGTTGGGTGTATGAGAATGTGACTTACAGATGTACAAACAACCCATAAAACACTATTGTTGCTGGCATGGAGGTATAAAAAGAAAATTAGACCTGATGATGGCTCTTAATGAAAACTCAAGGGTTTTCCAAAATTATAAAAATGTATCCTGTGTGGGTCATAAATGTCTAAGCAACGTTCCAGGGCAAATTATCCAACAGCTGTTGAGAAACTACAATAAAAAACAAAAATGTCACTCATATGCAAAAGTCAGGCTCATGGATATATGTACAAAATGTTATGACAATTCACCAACCCTAAAATCACACTGCCAACTTGGCTTAAACCAAAGGGAAAAAATGAAAAAAGAAAATCCACAAACACCTAATCATACCATTTTTTTAAATCCAGATCCTGAACTTTACGTTAAGCCAGGATAAATCTATGTAAATACTACACAAAAATTACAATAAACTTAACTACTACACTAAAATACAAGTATTCTGGTTTGACAAAAAATATCCCAACATCCACTTCCAAGCATTTTCTAGGCTTTTAACTGCAAGCATGAGCTTTCAGTATTTTGACAACCCACTAATTATCATATTATTATCATATAATTACTATGTTTACAGCTTAAATGATTATTCAATAGATTAATTAATGAGTCATGACTGATTAGTTGCAGCCCTAACGGTATCTAATTAGTCAAGTAAGAGCTATTCGATTCTCCAAAGCTGATATGGGACATGTGACGCATGACATATTCTTTCAGGTGTGAGGCTCCAGCAGACTATCACCTCTGTGCAGCGTAACTACCTGAGGGCAACTACTCATACTGTATCACTGCGATGCTAAATACAAGACTGACATGCCAAATCCAGACCTCCCTGCAGGGCAATTCACTCAAAACATGCATTTGTGAGAGGAGCTAGACCAGCCGTACAAAGACAGCATAAGGAAAACGAGTTCAAACAGCATTCAGGGGACGGAAAAACAATCCAGTGTGATCATGCAGATTAGAAGATCAAACTTGGACTGAAACTTGCCTCCTTTCAGTGTTTTTTATTCGCCTGTGGTGGGGTTTGCCTACTAAAAAGTCCCTGCTTGTCCGGAGTATGACAGTGGTCCTGGGACGAGCTGGCAGGCTCAACATCCCTCCCCCCACTGGCAACAGCGCCAGTGTATTAAAATAAATCTGTGCACACGTCCCACCCCAACATGCTTGCTAGACATTACCTTATACAAGGCTAGCAGCGGCGGGTTGTGCTGTCTGCTGGCCTGTGAGCAGATTTTAGCTCCCCTGCTGCCCCTGGCCTTAACCCCACCCGCTTCATTTACCCCATGGACCCCCTCTCCACCTTCAGCCCCCACCTCTCCTGTGTTTCTGTGTACATGATCTCACATGACTCGACAAAACCCAAGGCCTGGAGCACGGCTGTCCGGAGCGTTTTTTTTCCCAAGAGGGGAGGAGAAGATTGACTTTGTGGAAGGGACCTGGAGCGCTGCCCTCGACTTGGCTCAAATTGCCCCACTTGTCAGGCCTGATGGATTTTGGCTAAAAATAAAAGCAAAAAAGGGGCCCTTGACAGGCGGATTAATGAACTCAGCGGTGCTCCTCCTGCTAACCGAGCTGCCACATTGTGCGGCGTCTCCGATGAAAAACAAGGATGGTGTGCACAGCATGGAGAAAGCAGCGTTTCACCAACAAAACATCCCCTTTTCCATGTGCAGCGGGGGAGATTCAGTGAAGGCGTAGAGCAAATGCAAGATGAGCCAAGTGAGTGGGAATTCCTGCGCTCCCCCCTCCCTCCCCGTTACCCCGCCCTACGCACATTCCCCCCGCCACAGTCATAGCAGCAAAAAATCTGAGCAAAACAGAGCAGCAGCAGCAGCAGAGTGGATGGGATGATCGTAACCCAACCCAAACAAATACAGCAACAGACGAGACTGTGGGCTTTTACCTCCAGGAGATTAAGGCTGATCGCTGATGACTAGAGCTCTAAAATTTAACAAACGGAGTGTTCAAAACATCCGTTTGGATGGTTTATATCATTCAGCAACTTTCTGTCTGCCTTTCTCCCTTAAGAAGGTGGGGACAGGTCATTGTTTTGCAAGTCACAAGTGAGTCTCAAGTCTTGGTGCTCAAGTCCAAAGTCAAAAGATTTTTTGGGCTAAGTCTCAAATCAAGACAGGCAAGTCCTCAGTCAAGTCTCAAGTCAAGACTGACTAGTTTTAAAGTCAGGTACCAGGTCAAGACAGCCAAATCCCAAATCAAGTTACAAGTCAAGAGGTGCAATTTTTGGATTAAGTTGCAAATCAAGACAGGCAAGTCCCAAATCATTCACTGACAAGTCCCAAGTCCTAAACTTTAGGTGTCGAGTCCTAAACAAGTCATAATTTAAAGTAAATAAAGTAATTTAATGCCATTTTATCAACAGAATAATGATATATAAACTGTTAAAAAAAATAATGCTTTTTACAATTTGTATTTATTTATTACAACAAAAATATTGGAAGTTCATGTCTGTAATTTTTAAACCGCACATTTTGCATCCTCTTATTTATTTCTTGTTGACTACTGCATAGCCTAGTTTTTTTATGTGAACAGCAGTGCTGGGTGATATAGAAAAATCAAATATCATGACATTTTTGACCAAATACCCTGATATTGATATTGCAGCTAATGTATAGTTGCTACTGGTGCTTTCACAAAATATTTAGGTAAGATTTTTGATAAATAATCATCAGTAATGTGGCTATAATGACTAAGTGGTGTGATTAAGTTCAGAAAATTACAAGACTTCATTGTAATGCAGCCTTTAAAACCAAGAAAAGAAAACACTTAAGATGCTGGGATGTACAAAATCTAAGACAATATCAAGTCTTACATCACAATATTGATATAATATCAATATGCTGCCCAGCCTAACTCTAACCCTAGCGGATGGAGTTATCTTTGGTATCATTTTGTCCAGTTGGTACTATTTAATGTAACTTTAGTTCTAAGTTGATGCTGTTTGATTAGTTTAGCATTACTTAGCAAAATGGATTATCTGGGAAATTAAGTGTTGACTTCCTGGGAATGAATATTAGTATGTTAGGTAATTCAGGGAATGAAAAGAAATACATTTATTTGTGGCTCACTTTTTAAATAACATTGTTTTTAATCTTTGGGCTTCAGGGAAGGTATCAAATGTTTCAAGTCAAAAGGCTCAAGTCCAAGTGAAGTCACAAGTCACTGGTGCTCAAGTCCAAGTCAAATTGCACATCTTTGATTTTGTGAAGGACAGTCTCAAGTTATCAACTCTGTGACTTGAGTCTAACTCAAGTCAAATCATGTGACTTGAATCCACCCTTTATCTTTTTGACCCTTTGACTGCTTTTGCTACGTTTTCATTCTTGTCATTCATCGTCTTAAAAAAGGCTATAGTCATCAAAAGATTTATCTATATGCATGACATATATTACTATTTACAGAATAAGGTAAAACACCCACAAACATTGTCAGTGTGTGGGTGATGTCACACATGGTGTCAGTTGCTTTTGATGAAAGAAAAACAGTTGAGATGTCAGGTGACTAGGGTTGGGGGGTTAGGGGGTTGCTCAAAGGACACTGCAGATTATAAATAAAATGCTAATACTAAAAACGCACAGACCATCACTCGTTAACAGAGTGACCCGGGTGCAAGGCTCCTTTAAATATCCCTTTACTGTTTGCCATATGTGAAGCTCGTACAAGGTCTGCACGGGTGTTCCAGACAGCCATCTGGATCCTATCAGAGACCACAAATACAGATGTAGTGAAAGCGCTTGGTAGCAGTGTGGGCCGCCCAGCGTAATGAATGGGAAGAGCACATTTTCAACCCCTGCAACAGGTCAATGGCAGACGTAGGCTTCACTTCGCCTCACACACACGAAGCAAGACGGAAGATCAATTGTCGGGGAGAGGATCCGCCTCACCTCGCCACCCACGCTACCCGAGAGTGTCCTGAAATATCCCTCCTCGCCAAACAAAGGAACAAAATGGCAAGAGGTGATACATGATACAGCAGGGTTAAAAATAGACTCGCCACTGACGGATAGGGCAGCGTTTCATGACCTCTGCGTAGCGCTCTTGGTTTACACCGCGAGTAGCTCCAACAACTCAGCTCAGGATTGAAAAAGCCAGCAATAATGCAATGCCAGCAGAAGCATTTTTTGGACCATTTATAGATTCAAAAATAGAACCAGGAAGCCTAACTTCTATTAGGATTTTATGTGGAACTTGAGAACAGTAAGAATCAACCATTCTCACGCATGTCAAAGCAAAGAACGTCCTGTTTGGGGGATTCAAAGGGTGTCATAGTATGTGAAGCCTAAATGATCTGCCTGAGAAGACGGACAAGTCCACCTTTTCAGAGACTGATATTTCTTTTGTTGTAATGTCACTGCACATGGCATACCATCGTCAAAACATTACATCATGCAGGAAAAATCCACGAGAGGAGCTGTGAGCTTTTCCAACTGTGGTTTGCTGCACATCAATCAAAGTTCCTCAGTGAGAAAAGAAAAGAATTAAAGGGAGAGAAGCCCTGAAAGCCACTTGTTTTCTTGCAAAGTGTGAACAGGCTGCTCAATTGAGAGGATCAGACGTCTGAATCGGGCTCTGGAGGTGGTCTTTGCTCAAGGTCAGGCTAAAAAATGGAAAATGCCTTGAAGAGGCAAGAAATTAGCATAAAACAAGCATAAAACAAGATCCAAGCCCAGTTGTCTACGATATAGCACCTAGAGCAACCATGACTTGGAAGACTGAGAATCTTCACCAAGGTATTGCCAAACGTTTTGGGAGGAATGCCCTTCCACTTGTCCGGAAGTACTAAAGAACTTCCAGGTGACCTTGACGACCCTTTAAGGGGTCATACCCACACTAGGTTTAAATTCTGTGACTCCTGACAAGTCTGTTAGAACTAAAGAAGCTGCTCATATGAGAGGCGAAACGTCTTCAAGAAACTCTACCAAGTTCAGTTGCCCACAATATATCCCCTAGAATAACCAGGACCTGGATGACTGAGAATCTTCACCAACAAGGTGTTGCTTTTGATTTGAAAACTTGTAAACCTATTTTTTTCTCCTTTAAACTCCTTTTTATACAATTCTTTGTCTCAAACACAAGCCCATTAATGACTAAAGGACTTTGAGAATCAAAGTTGGCTGAAGAGCAGCATTTATTCCTACAGAACCGATTGATTCAAAGACATTCCAGGGGTATAAAGGGAATTATTTCTCCCACTCTGTGTCAGAAGTGCATGGAACATGCCTTGGAGTGACAGGAACAATGGCTTCTTTCACTGCCTTCGCCAGCCCGGAGATGGGGAGGTGCATCATGGGAAGCAGACAGGCAGACAGGCTTGTACAGTTCAGCGCAGATACTTCAGAGAGGCCTCGCCAAACCCCGGCAACAAGCAATGGCACTTAAACCTCCAGATATGGGCCATGTGTGAATGGCGTGCTTGGATTACTCCTGCTCTGCTCAAACACTCAGGCTGGATCAGAGGGCAGGCAGTTCACAGACCCCCTCACAACTCAGGGTTTTATGTAAGAAGAAATTGAGTATGACAAGTATGATGGGATGTTTTCACTTGCTTCAAGCACTTTTTTGAAGGACAGACTCCTTTCTATGATTCATATTTTTACATGTTCTGTCTAGTTTTAAGATGTAAAAACTACATAGCTGCTATGGCACTTTTCCAACATTTCATAGAAAAAAAAGCTTGGGGGCATATAATATTTGAAAAGAATGTTTTACACATCCTTTAGAAAAAGGGACCTTCAGAAAGTCGACGCCTTAGGAAATATCCTTTAATAAATGAGGACTTTTTCTTGAGTACATTTGAAAATTATGGAATCCTATTAGTATGGAATTGTATGAGTATAGAATTGCAGACTATGGAAACATTGGCTTTTTAAAGAGTTAACTCTGATTCACCAAAGTCACAAACAACGTAACTGATTGAGACAGCAACTCCAGTGTTCTGCAAGGTAAAATTATTGCATTATTGGTAATTCTTTTTGTCAATGGAGTCTAATGGCTTTCAAGAGAGAGTAGATACTTATAACCGCTTCAGACTGTCTGATGGCAAGGTAAAGCAATGCAAATCCTCTAACCATAGCTTATATTTAAACTGATACTAACTTATTTGGGGGGCTGGCTGAAATACATTTGGCTGCTGTGTCCGTCCTCTTGCCTGCTTGTTCAAACTGAGGACATGCTAACCACCATCTACTGTAAGTAATATACTAACAATGGATAAGTACCTCATATAACCCCACTTAATCCAAACAAAACATCTTAAGTCTGCACTCTATTACACAATATCATCAATAACAAACATGTGTTGGACACATTTGTTGCCTTAGACATGACAAGAACTTACATTTATTTTTTTTTCTTTTGGCATGTTCGTCTCCTTCTACAGTTTTGCTCCTTTTTCTTCAGTTTTTTTTGCTACACATTGTTTTAACAACCACACATTATTCAGTTGGCCTGAGCAAGAACGGGAAGAAGGAAGTCATTCAGGATTTAAGCTTCCTGTTTGAGGCATTTCTTACACCCTTAGGTAGAACAGTTAAGAAATGTTGAACAACCTAAAGAGACTGCATTAAAATGTTTATGCAGCCTTGGAAAGAGGTTCTACTAGGTCTCAATGGTAATGTAAAAGACTAATATAAAGGAGTACTTTAACCACATAATTACAGTATGTGTATCAGTCACTAACCCAATGTTACTTTGAATTTGAGGAGAAAACTGTTTTCTTGCATGCCTCCACAGTGAACGAAGAATCCAAGAACAGAAAAAAAGTCTTGATGAATTGAAGCAAAAAAACAACGAAACTATTTCATAACATCAGTTTACGAACTCCCAAAAAACTCACCCAGTATTATCAATTTATCCAGTTGTACGCTCAGAACATCCAAAACAGACAGTCCTCTCTGACGGGAAACTGAACTAAAAGTGAAAGTTATGTATGCGTTCTGAAAAGCCAGACTCAATTGGCAAGAGCAGTAAATTCACCCCACTGAACATGAGAGCTGCTGGTCTACTGCTGCCTAAAACACTGTTAGGTACTAAGTGTTATTGTGTGACTTAAGTGAAACAGAAGTAACCTTTTAAAGCACTTAAGTCACACAGTAACACAAACTAACTAACTGCTGGTCTACTGCTGCCTCAGCAGCTCCCATGTACAGTGAGGTATAATTACTGTTTTTGCCAATGGAGTCTGGCTTTGAAGAGAGCATAATTTACATTTCACTTTTACTTCAGTTCGCCGTTGGAAAGGGTTATCTGTTTGGAAATACTGAGCATACAATTAGATAAATAAGACTTGGATGATACTGCACAAGTTATGTGAGAGTTTGTAAACAGATGTTTTCATGTAGTTTTGCCATTGTTAAATGTGGACCCCTATGACTTAAATTCATCAAGAATTTTTTGGAGTTTTTGGATTCTTGTTCTTGTGTTTTTGAATTATTCATTCACCATTGAGGCATGTAAGAAAAACAATGTTTTCCTCAGGAATTCAACATAAGAAAGGGAGAGTTATTGATAACCAAATGGTCATTTTGGCAGGTGAAGTTTTAATCTATTTGAGTGAATTCTCCTGTAACCCCTGAGACATCATGGACTGGCCTAAAAGGCTGTTGAGATTGAAGTAATTGTCAAGTCAAACCATTTTAGGTCTCACTCAGAGATATCTCACTTGTCAAATTACAGCACCAATATCATCAGTCAGCACAGAACATTAAAGCAGTCCAAAGAAAGTTAAATTTCTTCTTTTTGGTAATTACAATGTTAACCAAATAACACAACAAACAAACACCAAGGAGATAGAGTATATAAAGACCTTTCAGCAAAAGCTGAAGTATGATTTCAGTTGGACATTCCCATATATGTATTCTACAGTGGGAGGTCCAGGACTCATAGGCCAGAGCAGCATGCCACAGCCGCCAACAGCCTCCATGTTGAGCTAGTCTCAGGGCGCGACACACAAATGCCAGCCCTCCACGTGGTCTGGGCTTAGCTCTCTGACAACTTGAACTCTTACTACAGCAGCTTTAACCCTACTATATACCCTAAGCCACAAACTCTGGCTATGAGACTAACAGCTCCGGTACAAAGAACGCCTTTGTGTTTGCTAGTAGACTCTTAACAAAAGCAGGGATAAGCTTTCTGACTTCATATACACGTGAGAGCTGCCATAAAAAGATCTGTGAGCAGCATGTCACTTCAGAGTTATGGTTTCCCTTTTAACAAGCGTATATTCAGTGGGATATTTTACCAGGAGTTACTATCAGGGGAGAAAGGGTTGAAAATGTAGGGTTTCCTCCTTTTTTTTTGTGAGTTTTAATGGTTATGTGGCTTGTTAAAGATTTACGCTGGCACAGGAAAGAATGAAAGTCACAGTTGGATCAATTAACATTGAATATTAAGTCTACTACAGCTGCTATTCTAGCACCTGCAAAGGAAGTCAGAGAGGGAAGCTTTATTTCCTTTGCAACAGTTAGTTATAAATGGAAATGCGCACAATTTATTAGTTTTAAACTGTGCAGTTGTGTCATGTTGTTTAAGAGAGCAGAGTAATATTATCAGCCTTTTAGAGCCTTCAAATGATCAGTTTTCAGGAGAAATTTACTATACTAAATTGAAATTTAATATAGTAAACTTTTTAAATTCAAAACACAAAGGGATCCATTTATTATTTTTCAACAAAATAAATAGATAAGTCTTGCTGCTACTGGTATTATACATTTTTATATTGAATAAATGTGGGTATAAAATTAGAGCAATTCGACAACAGCACCGTCTGCATTTCTGTTTGTGTTTGTCACCGTGACAAATGTTTGCCTCGGCTTCACACATTCTAACCACAACAGGAAAAAATAAAAAAAAAACAGCCTTCCTGCCAACACAAAGTAATGTTTTGACATGTAAAAACAACAGGTGGAGTATGTATTTAGTGCTACTTACAGACTCGTCCTTCATCTCCCGATGGTGATTAGTGATCATTTATCCACGAGCAGCGTATACAGTCACACTGACGCATCACTATCAGTCAGAAAGAAGCGAGGTCAGGTGCATGATTGGCAGGTCGGTGGTGCACGGGGAGGACGTCCCTGCAGCATGAAGACAGACCGTCCTATCATCCACAATTACTCATGCAATCTCACATACAACAGTCCATTCACTACATCTTTTAATTGTAAAGAAGCCAAACACAGATTTTAGGGCTGAAAGCAAAGTGTTTTTTTTCAGATATCATTACATTATCATGTGTCCCTTTACAAAACAATATTAGAAAACTTCTAATTATTTAGATTTCTCATAAAATCTATGGAAAGACAGGGAGGGATGATTGAGGATGAGGACATAAGTGAAGCATTTAAGCACAAACTCAGTCACTTATGGTTTTTGAATTAGGGTTTTAAGAACGAGTTAAAACTTCTCATAATACCTGAATGTAGATGGCAATATGTCTGCTTTCAAGTTCAAAGTTTGCTTGTTTTAAAACTTTTCTGGAATCCAAAATCACAAACAAAGGAAAGAAGGGAGGATTAATCTACTTACAGGGAAGAAAAACTTGTAAAACTTGAAAAAATTTGTTCATCACAATAAGTAATTAAGGTTATTCAAGTTAATTTCCAAAATAAGTAAATAAGTTTATCCAAGCTAATTTCCTTTTAAACAAGAGACATTAAGCTTTTATGAAATGACTGACTTAAAGAGAGTGCAGCTACGATAAATTTATCAATTGATTAGTTTTCAGCTATTAAATTAATCCTAATCTTTTTTTTTTTCCAAGTCAAAATTTTCTGATTCCAGCTTATTAAATGTTTACTCCTCTATGACAGTTGAATAGATATCTCTGACATTGGGCCAAACCAAGACATTGCAGAACGTTATCTTTGGCTTTGGGAAACATTTTTCCCATTATATAGACCAATATATATATATATATATAGGGCCTACAATACACAGACATTTTATATTACAGACAAACTTCTCACATATAAAAACTACAAATATCTTTTTTCACAAATCTCCTTTTATAAAAATGTGTCACATCACTGCACCTCAAGGTTAAATTTGCTCTCAATAAATGTAATAAAATCTCCAACTAATCAATGCTGAGAAAAAATATTGATCGCAGAAAATGCTCTGGTAAACAAAAATATCAAATATTTGTTTCTCATAAATGAGGAATTGCTGTTCTTCTTATTTTTGTATCATTACATCTTTTTCAGTTTTTCAGTTTTTGGTTGGACAAAATAAGTAAAAGAGAAATATGCATTTGTTGAAATTACAATGGCTATTTCATATTTTTCTCATATTGAGGATAAAGAATTGTAGATTTGACAATGGGATGTTCAGTTGTATCTCATAATCGTCACCAGTAACCCAGTTTTCGTAAAAGCACAGATGATTCACAGATGAAGGCTGAGATGTACAATTTTGGGCGGGAAGACGCAGGGGAAACATGAAAGTAACAGAGGACTTTTATCTTGACAAAATTTTAATACCTTTACACCATAAATGAATGCAGAAAGGGCACAAATTGGTGCATAAAAATTCACCGGGACGCAGGAAATTGAGTGTTTGATCTTCAAAATTTTCTGAACAGAGGACTCTCCTCCTCTCTCATTTCATACGTTTGTCCTCAGCTTTGAAACGAAACCTACTGAATGACGGCCATGTGCTGCGATTGTAAGCTCTTTAAAAAGCTAGTCGTCAAACTGCCATTTCTAAGGTCAAGAATGAACACTAAATTAATGTATACATTATTTAAAAACAATTTATACATAAATTAAGAACAGAATTAACTACAATCGTGTATATTACGTTATATTATGTTATTTTGCATTTCAAAATCTAGCCAGACAGCCGAGCCGGAGTCACATCACCGTTGTTAAAGACTGTCTAAGGTAATTTATGACTGCACTGTAGCGAGAGCTAACAGCATTGCGTCTCTGTGTGCGCTGGTGGTTAAAATAATCCTTCACTCTCAGATTCAAATCAGCTGTGAAATCTCCTTTTTCTCTTTTTCTTCTTCTTCTGCTACTGGTGCCAACTGATAAGAATCGCACGGCTCGACCTGAACGTGCTCGCAGCTGCACGTTTGTGACACAGATATCACAATGGTTACAGCAGTCCGCTGATGAATCACATTTTGGAAAGCTGAGCAGAGCCGAGCGTGACAGATTGGCCTGTTTGCGGCCTGTCGCTGTGCTCTTGGAGGAGAAGATGACTGTGATAGTCGCCTTAAAGAACGGTATAAATGTTCCTCTTGTACATCATCCTGGAGGAATATACATCACAGTGTTCAAACAGACTCGGCTATCAGAATCAGAGTGAGCAGCACTTGCTAAGCATGATGAGAACCAATTTGCTTCCTCCCCTCCAGACACAATCCCTGAGTGAGATGAAAGGGAAGCTGTGCTACTGTAATCCATCTAAATGGCCGACTCCTCCATCCTCTCATGCAGCCATGACTACTGATCTCCACTCTCACTAACTCTCCCTGTGTCTGCCTTTGTTGCTCAATCTTTCTTCTTCTCTACTCTCTTGCCAATTATTCTGTTTTCTTAAACCCTTAAGACATCATTGGTACTGACTTAAGTTTGTCTGTAGGCTCCTACAGGGTGTCACAAACTGACAAAGAGTTAAAACTAGCAATAAATGTATGCAAATTGTTTGGCAGTCGGTTCTTAATAGAAAAAAAATGTTTATTTCCATCAGCGTAGTGTGTTAAAAACGTAAAGTCTTGTTAGAGAAATGAATCATAAAAACCGAGTAAATGGTTCAAAGGTCAGAGGCAGGTCTGTTTTGACATGCTTGGCTGACACAGATCTTGTGACTCAATCAACAGTGAACCGTCCACAACTCTGCCTTGTTGACCTTTCACCATCTGTCCTCAATGACATGGCCCGGACGATGGGCTGCACAGGGCGCCATGTGACCGCTGCAGGTACACAGCAAGAGTACGCTCACTCGCTGCAGGCCAGAGGACACACAGGTGGACACCTACTGAACTGACCATGAACTTAGATCACACCTACTGTTACTTTCCTGTGCCGCTACAGAGTTCATTCGGGTCATTTCGGTTCACACTTCCTGACTGGCTCAAACTGACTGTGTGGTTTTTGTCATAATTTACCTCCTCTGGATGTCACACCATTAAAAACACCTTTTATGACCTGAAGTGTTGCAAGAATGACTAACTGCTGGCTATCAGATGTCAACATCCGTCCTCTGATGCCTATTAAACTTTATGCTCTGGGGTCATTTCCTCTCATTTTTAGTCCTAACTATAACCATGACATTTACAGTTTTGCTGCTTATTTGTCACTAGTGGTATTCTAGATATGTATCAATTCATTAAAATGTTGTAGGCAATAAACAAACAAAGAAAAAAGAAACGCTGATCATTATGATGATCATGATTTACATCATGCTCAAACTTAACAAAACTTATTTTTTGCTAAAATGCAATTTCTATGGTGCTGTTAGCTAAAACCTTGCTGTCTCTAGGCAGCTTTTCAAACTCAATACTTGGGTTAACAGTTTCTTAGATCTATGGCGCTAATACCAATAAAGACTGTTTAACTGGATACTTCCGACACAAATGGATGTAAACTCAAGTTAGTGTGAAATTAGTTTTCACACTAAACGCTGGAGCACGCTTCTACAGACTGCATGTAGAAAACCAGGCACAAAAATGTTATCATGTATACATTTATCTGTTTTGAAGCTTGCATATGTGTATGTATATCTCTGCAGAATGATAATTCCAGCCTTTAAGTCCTTATTATACTTAACGCATCAACTCAACCACCAGCAACTCCCGTGTTCATCAAGGTTAAATCATTGTTTTTGTCAGTGGCGTCTGGTGACTTTGACAAGAGCATAGATGGAGAACTGAAGCTGTTAACTGAGGCCCATCAGAACTAGCTGTCTGATGGAAAGGTAAAGTGGACGAAATACCTTCAATGTAGCATACACAAAAACTGATATGGATATTTTAAGGTGGCTAAAATAAATTAAACCACTGACTTTGATGCTTTGCTTCTGTGTCTACATCCTGCCTGCTTCTCCAAACTTGGAGCTTAACAATCGCCATCTACTCTATGTAAAACACTGACTATGGATAAGTTTCTCACGGCAAAAGATTAGAACTTTTTTCCAGATAGATCTGGATCCACATCATACTCCCTACAAGCAGTCATCATTGGTGGGAGTGTTCCAAAGCATAATTGCTGAACAGAACCTGAGATTTTACAGAATTGTTCAATAAAACTCTGCTTTTAAGCAGAAATGTCAATGAACCAATAATTAGTCTATTAACACATCTAAAAACCCCAAATGAGGTTGACTTAGAGAACTGTAGGGTTTTCTTTAGTGCCATCCAAGCTAGAATGGCATGGCTCCCATCAACAGCAATGAACTCCAAAGTATGACTGCAGTGCTCCAAACATGCCCTGAGAGGACCTCCGATCATTATGTTTTTATAAGCTCATTCAGTTGAAATTACAGGATGAAATCAGCATAAACCTGGCTGACAAGTATCCACGCACAGATTACTCCCCCACAGGAAGGGCTGTATACATGGATTTAACCCAACACATCTACTTTCATGTTTTCCATTCCACATCTGTGTGCAACAAATGGAAAAGCCATTGGGGTAAACGTCATGCGCACAGGCTTTTTTACGCTTTCATTTGACAGCTTTTTCTTGCTTTAGAATAAATGTTCCTTTCCTTGGTTGTTGGTTTTCCTGTGCCATGATTAGAAGAAAAAAAAGGATCATAAGGAAAAGTACGAGGCACAGTGGGACACTAGAGTGCACAGACAGGATCTCCACCTATGGATGCCTGCTGTGAAATGGCAGGAAGCCACCACCAGCAAATCCTGCTGATCTCGTTGTAGGCTTACTGTTTTACAGTACAGCACAGGGGCTCGGTGCAGGAAGTGGGCACATTACTGCACTTCCACGCCCACAACCCCCCCCCTCCCAACCACCTGTGCTGGTCTCACAGGATGTCCCCCCTCCAACCCACGTCTCCTCCCTCACACAAACTCCTGTACAGCTGCACTTCTTTACCAAACCGCACACTCAACACGCTTTGTTGTTTTACACTCCACTGCGTCAACAACAGCAATGAAGATATGATTGGGTTTGCTGTAAACCCCCTCAAAATGCAAGCAGTCGTTAAGTGGGTGGTCCACCCCCCCTTTAAACCCCCCAAAAAACAAGTATTCTCATTTTGTGGTATCAAGACGTGTAGATGGTGTTGGTTGGAATTACTTTCTATGAAAGAAGTTTACAAGTATTAATATATTCTCTCTGGAAAAATGTTGCTGTTGATTTCTCTTTTTTCTCTTTGCCCTACTCTGCCTCTGATTGGCCAAATCTCACTTTTACGCTAACCCTCACTAATCCCACTTGTGTTGTCTAAACCTACCCACCACAAGCCACGAAGGCCACAAATACTAACCAATCAGAGGGAGAGTAAGGCGGGTCATGCCTTGGAATCCTATGACAGAAAAATATCCAACAGTTTGTATGATGTCTTATGAAAAGTTATGCACACATGCATGAAATCTTATGGATTAACACAACCAATACCACTCGACCTGTATTCCTTTGTTTTCTTTTATGCACATATAAAGTAGTAAGTCCTCATACAACATCCTCATGCACATACAATGGTTTGTATGATATCTAACGAATTGGCGGCCCATGAGTGACCTTACATACTATGGCGCAATGGAAAATTTCCTACTTGATTTAAATTACATAGGTTATGTTTAAGCAAGGTTTAAGCAAGTCAAGTTACTTAAGTTAGGTTTAGACAAATAAACATGGTGAGCACGTTCCTTAAAATGACTCAAAGTTCACTTTGTTTCACACTATTCCGAACACATGCAAATGATTCTTTTATGTAGGTCTATGTAATGTATGTGTTCAATATCCAGTATATAAAATATAAAATAATTTTTAGCATTCTGTGCCTCCTCTCCAAATTTTTTTGCAGGTTTGTGGACGCAGTTAAGGCAAAACTCACCATGAGCAGTAGTTTAAGTCGCAATGTGGATAACTGATCAGGTGATCTGGTCAGAGCTGATCAGATCAATAAATTAGAGGAGAAGCTGAATGCATAGTGAGTGAATGCAAACTTATTTCTAGCAGTCCACCACAAATAAATGAATGTGTGGGAAACCCTGGCTCAAGACTGACTTTTGGTTTCACATAGGACACAAACCTTTGCCTCATGTGTCAAAGTCCTGTGTTTGTTTGACCTGTCCACCATCCCGACCTTCCTCCGTACACAGTCTTTGTTGCTCTGACTTCCTCTTTTTCTCCCTTCATACTTGCAGTGCATAGGTCATGCGATCACAGTCTATCATCTTATTGTTTGTGTTATATACTGAAAATAGTGCATTTCTTTTCATAGGTATGTGTATGTAAAGCCTGCAAAATGTTGTTGGTCTTCTGAAGAGGAAATCCATAGAGTCCATTCTATTCTTTGCAACATCAAAGTGAAACAGGGTGATGTTATTGTTCTTTTTTAGAAGAAACAAAAACATTTTGTGCCAAGTCTGTGATACTGGTAAGCGTTAAGAATGTTATTCTGTAGTTTGTCCAACTTACAGAATTAATTAGTGACAGCTGAGTATATTTATTGGCAACAGTGTGTCTCTTGTGATTTGTAAACTGCACTTAAAATTGCCATTCTGATACAAAAGCAAGCAATCATCCAACTTTACCTACATTGTTTTGGGGTTAAGGTAGAATAAAACCACACTATCTGCATGCAGAGATACCATTAGGGTAAATGAAGAAATGGGATTTGCTGTACTTTGAGTGAACTGTCGCTTTAAAGATGGATGTTTTGCAGTCGAGTTCATGATCTCATGTTTTCAAGATTATGCAGCGATAATGATGTACATGAACCAAGAGCGCTTCTCATGTCATTTCTTCTGTGAGCTCACAAAACAAACAATAGATCGTATTGTTGTGAGTATTGAGTGATCAATAGTTCTTTGCTGACACTTTGTTTACTCCGATCTCAGAGGAGCATGCCTATTATTTTCTATTTATACAGCGTTCATCAGGCGCAGATGTCAGAGCTCCATGTTAACATGCCTCACAGACACAATGGGAGTGTTTTGTTTTTGCAGGGTGTCTCTGATGTGCAAAGCAGTACAAATAAATCCATCTAGGGAGGAATCCTGACCTCTGCCCCAGCCGGTGTCACCTCCAAGTTCACAGCGATCACTGAGCGGCCCCAGCGATGGACGGACAACAGCGTCCTGGCACTAGGGTCATCCCAGCTCCCTCCCCTCCTTTACTAAAACAATGATCTCACTCCCTGTACCAGGAATCCGCTGATTGTTTGAAATACCTTCCACTATGCTTGACTGAGCGCCACTTCTTTTTCCCATCGACCCAGAGGACGGAGAGAGAGAGAGGTGGGGGGGGGGCAAAACGACCTTGGCAGGAAACGTCCAGCCCTCGAGCAAGATGGGAACTAGCTGCATTTGTAACTCAGTAAGGCTCATTGGAAAACACAGAGAATGGCTTTTGGCAGGGAAGTGAGGAATCTGAGAACGGTGCCGAAGGTAGGATGTGCAAAAAAAATGTGCCCGCCTGATACAGGACTTTGAGGCCAATGTACTTCTTTAGAATAAACATCATTAAAGATGACTGAAATAGCACTTTTCCCATTTTAAATAGTAAAACAACATAGCAATTAACCATTTGAAACCTTAGCTTGATTTATTCAAAAACAGGAAAAAAATGCAATGACCAACTTTAGAGAAAATTACCCAAAAATTTGTAAAAAAAAAAAAAAAATAAAAATAATGAAATTACCTGAAAAAACGCTATCAATTTTAAATATATAATTTTGATCACGGTAGAAATAGTTAATTTAACATTTTCTCAAGCTTTTTTTTTCAATAATTTTCCAAATCTTCTTATTTCCTGCACTTGCCAAACAGTTCTTGCTAGGTCTTGTGAAGGCATCTGAATGCAGCACAAGAAAAACAATGCTGATTCAGGTTTCAATAGGTTAAGGTTAACAATTTCAAGTGATAATTATTTAAAAAAGGAACAGCACGGTTTCCCACACATTCACTTATTTATGGCAGCCCGCCACAGTTAAAACAAATGCACAGATTGGTTTATAGTTTTGGAGCTGGACTGTTCATTAAGTTGCTATTGGAGTATATATACCTTTCAGTTATTTAATGAAACACAATCTCAGAATGGAACTAACTAACTAACTTTTATTGCCTAAACGTAATCTCCGTACATTACTTACGTAACTGTACATTAAGAATGTCACATGATTTATTGGGAGCTAATTTGAGTGACATCATACAAACTGTGCAGGCATTTTGTAGGATATCATACAACTAGTTCAATGAGAAGATGTTGTTGAAAGTGAAACTAACGTTTGTTGCACTAGGTCTAAAAGTTTGCTTTCACTCGCCTCTGCAGCTGCTCCTTTTATCCATTGATCTGACTGGATCAAGAGATCAATTATCCACCCCACATGTCAAACTTCTCAAACTGCTGCTGAGAAAAAAAAAAACAAACTCACAACGAGTTTTGGCCGTGCTGAACGAAATTAGAAAAAACAACAACAATGTATTGGTTGAGTTCTACAAAGCGATACCTGGACTCTGAGTATTTGCTCTTGGAAGAAAAGAATGATAAGAAAGAGTATTGCTCCAGCATACACATATTAAGTGACAGAATGCCATTAAGCTGCGGTCACAAATGGCCTTAAATAAACTCTGATACCGAGATTTATCACAGTCAACATGAACCCAATCCTTCCTGCTGCATACAAGAGTCTGTCTTGCATAATCACAAACCATAAATACTCAATTGTTTTATAGCTAAGAATCTTTTTCCTCACCAACACAATATGTAACTGTGGCATCTGTCAAATAATAACAGAGAAAACAGTGATGATTGCAGCAGCACTGGCAAGCTTTTTATTGTTGCAGTGCGCACTTGAATGTCAGCAAACAGAACAAAGGGTGTCACATAAGGATATGACCTCAAACTTCAGAGGAAAGGAACACAGCAGCATTCTTCTGCCTGTGCAGGACTAACGCTTTTCACTCTGACATCATGTACACACACGTCTTTATATATTTAGAAACAGAAATATTCCTGGCCAACTACTAAAACCTGTATTCTCTCAAAAGCGGATGTATTTAAAGACATATGTCAGGTGTCATTTGACAAAAGTTGCAGGAGCACAAGTTGGTACATGTTCTGTTAGTTTAACAAATCAACAAAACTTTTTTTTCAGTCTTAGATTTTGTGCACTCTAATGTAAGGTAAAAATATATAATCTATGACTTTACCACAGGAGTGGTCGGCAGCAGCTCTCTTACTTAAATTTGTTGTTTTTGGGCATCTGTTTCACGCACGAATGTGCAGACTTCAAGCACTTTACGTAAGCTTGTTCGCATTACTGCAACTTTTAAGTTCTGGTGTAACCGAAGGAAAGTATCTGAATTTTTAAGCTTCTTCCGTTTCCATTTTTAAAATCTTTTCTTTATTTCATATATTTTGTTTTTTTTCTCTCTGTATTTCTGTACTTATTTCTGTTCTTGTGCTTTCTCAACACCTACATTTCACAAAAGGCTTATCATATTTTATCTTATCTTAGTATATTTACTTTTATGTCACTAAACTCGTACCACACATACAGATTAATACATTCTTTAGACTTCACAAAAGTAAAATAAAAAAATGTTATTTTATACTATTAAAATTTCATTATAATGCTTCCTTTAATGAATTTATTTATTTTTATTATTTCCCATAATACATTTACCCTATTAGTTGTGTGTGTTGTTTAGTGTTTTTGTTTGTTGTTTTTTTTTTTTTTTTAACATTTACCATAAAATAAAAGTAGACAATTATTAGCCCTTTGCCTTGGTGGAGACTTTCTCAATTTAACACACATAACAAGAGATAATAATAATGATAATAATAATAATAATAATAATTATTATTATTATTATTATTATTATTATATTATTATTATTATTATTAATTATTATTATTATTATTATTATCTTGTAAATCCTTGTTTTTCTGAATTAGGGGGATTTTATCTCAGAATTCTCTTAAATTATGTCTAATTAAAAAAACTGCAATTTCTGTTCTGAATTAACAAGATAAATATTATGTTAATTATTATGATTACTACTATGGTGGCCAAATTGTGTCATGTTATTTAACTTTTAAAACTGACATTTATTAGATTGACTTATTAAAAACAATTATTTAGGGGAAATAGAAGCATTATTAGCAAAATCATATTTTCATACATGTATTGGTAATGGTCGGGTAGGTAATGTTAGGTTTCAAAGTTCTTGACCTTAAAAACAGCTGATGAAACATCTCCCCTCCAGTTGTTTCCAGTAGTTGTTCTGGAGTTTTCAATCATATCACATGATCTTCATCTGCTTATGATTAACCCTTAGGGCATGCTTTAATATTACACACACTCGTATCACTCTGCCCACAAAATGCACTTTTCAAAATCAAGCTTTAAAAAATATTATACATTAATACTTTTCTATAATTTTATTGAGTTCAATTTTTAACCAACGCAAGTCTTAATCATAAATATAAAATATGTATTCATTTTCATAATTTTAACCCTTCAAGTGCCAGGTGTCTGTCATGATATCACTAGTAGATTTTTTTTTTAATTATTATCACAGCGTGGGATATGTCAATGACTAGCAGCAACATCGCTTGTGACTTTGCACCTAGTGGAAAAAGCATGTTTTTTCTCCATATGGTAAAAATGATGTCATTGGATGGAAAATAGTAACAATTACAAATGAAAGGGGAAAAGGCCAAAATGACACCCAGAAGTAATACAATACATATTTTTATGCTTTGATGGCTGTGGGTTCAAAAAATTGCAGTAGACTTATTGTAAGAGCTGAGCCAGAAATTCCAAAATTAAACAAAAACACACAAACTTTCCAAAATGTATGCCATATGCATGAACACAGCCAAAACTATCAAAAAATGAAGAGTGAAAAGCAGGTAAAATGCACCTTAACAGTCCCTAAGGGTTAAA
Organism: Plectropomus leopardus; assembly: GCF_008729295.1. Lineage (NCBI taxonomy): Eukaryota > Metazoa > Chordata > Actinopteri > Perciformes > Serranidae > Plectropomus > Plectropomus leopardus. Next base: position 28,674,048 of record NC_056478.1, on the reverse strand, counting down.
AGATCCAGAGCAGCTTCTAAATGGACCTTCAACTAGAAATATTGTCTGCAGAGTAATAATTTAACCATTTCACACATAAGAATGATGCATCACAACTATACTGAAATGCACTGCAATAAATGAAAAGGCTCAGAGTGACACTGGATGTGTGATTGGGGTTTAAGGTGGACGGAGTGAAGCAGCGGTGTAGCTGCATCTGTTCTCTGGTCAGTGAGAGCTTCCACTTTATGTGTGAGTCAGCAGCTGCACAGAGAAAAGTGCTGACAGACAAAAGGAGGACTTTAAATTGGAGCTACTACTGTGTGCTTCCCAGGGGGACTCTGAGAGGAGCTGCAAACACCAGAGGAGGCTTAACCCTGGAGACACACTCTGTTTACACCGCCTCATTTTCATAGCAAACTGCTCTAATTTGATATGGTATGCATATAATTTCTATGGTGGCGGCGAGGGCGGGTGGGGTGGGCACCGGGGACCACACAGACAACAGTGTTTACTATGAATAACCTGAGCAACCCGAAGAAAATCCAACATGAATATATGGAGGAGCCAGCTGAGCTCCATGCCGCGGTAATGGCTCTGTTACTGTTACCAAGGTGAATATCAAGACTCACTGAAAGCACTTGATGCTACTCTCTGGACGCCATTTCTCTGGGGGGGGGGGCTGTAGCACATGTCATTCATTGTGTGACACTTGGAATAGTAAAAGAAAGACCACACACAAGTCAGTGGAGTATAAAACAACATGCAGACTCTTCAGCATCAAAGCACTCGCTTCAGTATGGAGGCGTGTGTTTCATGCAGCACCGAGTGTACAGGAGCGAAACAGCCATAACACAAGTTTCACAGCTATTTTTAATCATGATAGTTGTCCCAGTGACAATTTCACTACTGAAATGTCCAAATGATAAAAGGAATATTGACAGGTATTTAGGGCCACATGAATACAAATGATTCTTTTCTCAAATTAATTCTGAAAACGTAAGTATGGGAGTAGAAAATGTACAAAAGGAGAAATTGAGACTGACATCCGGTGTCTGAGGATCACAATGCAACAACAATCTCACAAAGCAATGCTCAGCGTTACACAGATATTAAAAGAATTAAGTGGCACGGCAGCTGTCACTGATGACCCAAAATGATGACAATTTGTGTCAAAAATTAAAGTAGTGAGTGTCTATTATGTAGTGAGCAGTTAGTGAACAGGGGAGTAATTTCAGAGAGTTATTAAAAAAACAACCCTTTTTACAGAATTCTAAATTTATCTTACTGAATTCCAAAATTAGAAGAATTTAAGAATTTTCTATTTAATCAACTGCAGTAAAAATTCTCAATTCCTATCAGTCAGAATGTTCTGACTGTCAGACATCTAAAGAAAAAAAAGAAAATACATCTTTGATTTAAGTCAGTTCTTAAAATTTCTGAAAAAAAAGAAAACATCAAATTTTTGATCAAAGTCTTTTTTTTTTAAGTTAAGCCAAGGAATACAAATGTTTATGTTTAATTTGCATTTATTATCAGAAGTCAGGGCCATATGAACACAGTTAAGTTTCTTAAAACGAATACAGAAGAATGAAACTTCTCAGTTTGGTTTTTATGAGATTCAAAGAATTACAGAAAAAAAAATTAAAAAAGAGGAATTTTAGAAAAATGGAATGAAACAAAATCTGAATTCGATTTGATGACTGGTGAATTTAACTTTAAAAAAAGTAAGTTTGTAGAATTTGAAAATTCTGAGCTCAGACTTACATTTGTAACCCATCCGAAACTGTGCTTTATTTTCATCCAGGGTCCCACCATCATGTCAAAAAAAAACAAATTCTAAAGTGTACTGCAATCATTTCCTGAACTCACAAGACTGTTCATTTATTCGCCTTCACTCAGTCATTATATCCACATTACTGATGATTATGTGTCGTAAGTCTCATTTATTTGATTTTCTTCATATCTTCAGCCCTAACGCCAAGAACAAACTCAGACTTTTACTGTAATAAACACAGAAGCAAAATGTAATTTCTGATATGAAACTCAGAACTGAAACTGAAAAGCTCATTGTGTGCGACCTTAAACACAGACTTCAGCGACGCTCTCCAGTGCCTCGCCAGTAGTAGTAGTAGTGCTGCACTAATCCAATACAAACAGGTCATTACACTGCACTAAATGTTTTCTCTCCATTCACTGAGCGCCACTTTACACACAGCCCATTCTTCCAAACTGCCTCTACAACTACTAAAGCTCGTGCTCTCCACTCTCCCACCCTTCTGTTTTATTCTCCACAGCTATTAGGACCAGATGTGCATCATTTCATTAGCTCAATGTGTTTTTGCACAATTGTAAACTTGAGGATGACCACAGGATGGGTTTCTAAAGAGGATTAACTCGAGAGTTTAGAAGGCAAAGCTCTCAGCTCCAGGCTGCCAGACCAGTCTGTGAGATCATCAAATATGTTTGACGCAATCATCGGGATGATTTACGTGTCTTGATAATTTCTAACAGGCAACACGAGAGACAAGGAATTTAAAAAAAAAATAAAAAACAGAACAATCAGGAATCTGCCTGTGGTGTTTTAGAGTTTGATAGCTTCTTGGCAAAGTGTTTTCAGCAAACACACAGACAGGCACTGACTCTGCAACCGCAGACTGATGGCAGCTGCCGGGATAATGCAAGCTGATTTCACATGGTGAGCGACAGTGCCAGTGCACGTCGCTGCCGAGAACGGCGGGAGAGGAGGAATGAGCAGCCATGATATGACGGAGAGAAGAAGGGATCACAAGAGAGAGAGAGAGAGAAAGAAAGAGAGAGAATGAGAAACAATAGCCCTTGGTGTAAAATGCAGGATCTTAGATTTCTCTGCTGCTCTATGGACGCCTCACACTGGCAGCAGCCCAGTCAAACATGCCTTTGTGCTGACGTGGGAGAGCTATGGGAACATGTTTTTTTTTCTCTTTTTTTTCCAGCCAAGGCACTGACTTGGGATGTTGAATTGAGCTGGTGGGGGTTACTCAAATATCCTCAGTGATGCAAACGATCCTTTAATGATGCGGAGAGGAAAAAAAAAAAAATCCATGCGAGGGACGGGGATTTGCAGTTTTTTTGTTCGCTGCTTTTAAGGAGAAGCTGCTTTTCTTTTACTGTTCATAAAAAATAATGGGGGGGGGGGGGCAGCTGAGATCTGCAGAAATCCACGTGGGATCGCATAAAGAGAGATCACTGTATCACATCCTACTCCAACTGCAATTTCATGAATCATTAACCCATAAGCGCTTGGTTACTTTTGAACGTGAGCGGCTTCTTTTGTCATCAGCGTTTTAATTAGCTTGATAGGAACTTCAGCGACATAAAGCGCGATTACTACGGGCTCAGCGGAAAGCTGGAGGAGCTAGACCAGGATGGAAAAGCATTGAAGAGGGAGGGAGCGCGGGGGCTGGCAGGGTCACACGGAGGGATCCTGTTGCCGTGTGGGATTTCAGCTGTGGCTTGGAACCCTGAGGGACTCATTATGTCGAGATCCCCAAAACAGCCTCGCTCAGACTGAGATGTTCCCAAGCCCAGCTCAACTTGAGAGATGTTGTCCTTGTTATATAATAACAAGATAATGACATATCTGTTTTTAAAAGGACTTCACTGCGGTCTTTTGATGCACTTGTAGTTGGGACAGAATGTTGGAGCTGGACAAAATAGAGAAAAGGGAAGCTTGAAAGTGTTACAAAATGTTTAGTGCATAGTTTTTATCGTTATGAATTGTGGATGCTTAAACAAAACAAAATCCTTTTAGAGCGCTGAACACCCCAATTAGGGTTGTGGCTCCCATTTTGGACATTGAGGTCATCTCTTTGGTAGTTTTTTTGAGGGGGTATTTGGGGTTTAAGCCACGGCCGTAGCAATGGTGTCATGACAGAGGGGACCAAATCTGATGTGCCCCCCCCCCCAAAAAAATGTCTTATTTTTTAAACTAATTTCCTATTAGATGATTCATCATAAGCAAGTACAGCTTCACAGTATGCCATGCACAGTATTTATACATGTAGGACAACAATAACACAGGCTACCTGTGAAATATAACATAATAAGACATAAATGAAAGTTAAATATGTCCCTGAGCATCATTGCTGTCTCTGGGTGCGGCTAATTAACTTAAGGTAACTTAGCTATGGCAGCTAAGATTAATTAGCATTTTAACATTTTAATTTAAACATTTTAATACATAATGCTAATATTAATTTGCAGTCACTAATCAACCTGTTTTCACCAAAAAATGCTTGCATTCCTTCATGCAATTGCTTAAGATTTTTGGCAAAATTTGATTTTTTTCCACAGTTACCGTTTCAGCGCAAAAGTGATGTGATGTCAGTGATGTCAAGCAACGGCTTCTGGTCGGGGTAGCCTACAGCAACACCAGTTTGACAATCCACGTGCAAACAAACGAATCACTGGGATGAATTTTTAATTAAAAATAAATAATAGCAGTTTTGCCTGTAAATGGTGGAATACAGTCCACCAATTTTTTTCTTTTTGTACGTCATTTTGCATACAGGCAGCATGATATACTGTATATCAATAGCCTTAAAATAATTGAAATATATATTTTGTAATTGACTAAAGTAACTAACTAGCCTTAGTGTTATGGTAGTATTGGTTGGATTTTTTGTGTACACCTGCCTAGAAAAAATGCTATTATGAGTAATAGAATACACGGTAGACTAAAAATAACTGGACTTCAATGGATAGGTCTTCTCTGGATGCAGGTATCAGCTGAGAAAGTCTTTAAAATTCCAATGCATGCAAAATATTTAAAGATTTGATCAAAATCTGAGATTCCCATCAAGACAAAAAATAAATAAATCACAAAATCACAAAATCCATCAAATTCTATGTCTTCAAAAATTAAAATGTCTTTTTCCACATCACATCAGCAGACTATACAATAATAGCACAAATGCAACAATCTGAAAGAGACTGCAACAGGAAAAATGTTTTTTGAGATATGTGTCTGTATTGACTCTTTTCACGTTAAAATATGTTAATTAATTATTTCCATTGTCCTGATGTCCTGAAGAAAATATACTAACTGGGGTCATTTGTCATATTATTCCTGTCTTTATGGACAGACAAAGACAATAATGAATCCTAATGCAGTGAGATAAATATGATCGGCTGGTGATAATATAGGCAAGAGAAAAAAAGCCCTGGCAGATATGATGAAGTGGCATTTAAGCCTGACTGAGTCACTGTGGGGTTTACAGTTTTGGACACCCCTCCTCCTGCTCCCCCCTCCTTTTACAATAAGCAGGGGGATTGCCATGCATGGGAAAAGAAAGGCAGCAGGGCTACTGTACAGAACAAAAGGCTCTCTGCGTAAAACTGCGCATGAGTGCTGCTGCCGCTGTATGCACGTGTTGTGAAAGCAGAGCGATGCCAGGTTTCATTTCACAAATGTCAATGCTTAGATATTACTACGACGCGCGCGCATCCTCTCAGCGTGCGCTCAAAATCTCCTGAAGCGCAGATTTATGGAATGTAATCAAAATAATGTGAGAATTCCCAAAGAATAGCAGCAAAAACACAAGATGCGAAGGGATGGCTGAGGAGGGACGGTGATGCTGCCCCCCCTCAGTGCCATCATCGCGTTGCATCAGCACAAACAGACAAAGGCTGTGATGCCGTGGATGTCACCGCTCCCTCAAAATGCTGTATCACCGCGTTAATGGCAGCATCACTCCACTCCCTTATCATTCCACGCACCTCATTGCAAACACGTGGCGATCAAACAATAGCAACCCGAATTAAACACATGAACTCTGCCTCATTTCGCGCAAAGACGCATCACTGCCTGCTTGGACACATGAGTCCTTTTTTTCCACGAGCAAAGCAAAAACAATCTCCGGTGATTTATTCTTATTGTAAATAATGTAAACAGTCACACTGAATACTGAATCGGTGTCTTTAAGACGTCTATGGCCTGTGTGCGTAAAATCATGTGCCGTCAAACTGGTTTTTAAGGGATTTCTTAACACCCCAAAAAGGGGCTGTCCCCCATAAAATATCATATTTTATTCCTCCTATCTTCTCATCACCGACTTGCATCATAGTATAATCAACTACTCCACCGCTGACTGCTACATAATAAGACTGACAGCGACTGACTAAGCCACTACTGCAGCACCTCATCCACATGACAATGCAGGACCGCGCGTAAAGGCGCAGCTGTTTTGATATCACTTCATACAAAACAAAAAGCCGAAACAAAAACTTAATGCGCTCTAGAATTTTCGGGAAAAATGGCAGAGTTTGGGCTTCCGCACGATTTTTTTTAAATTAACACAAAGGGTTAATGATAGTGAAAATGTAGGGTTCTTAAACGACACCGTCGAGCGATCTGAACTGATTCCATTGGCTGTCGGAGCAAATAAGGCTCGTCCTTACACAGCAAATATTTTGATGATTTCTTTTAATGAGCAGGTGTAATAACTGATTTTTTTTTCAGACTGTGAAAAGCTGAAACAAATGCTGAAATGCAATGCGATTTATGAGTAATAATATATATATATATATATATTACAATAATTTAAAAAAACAATAATTGCTGCAAATTAATTTGATGAAGGTGATGACGGACGGGGGTGTTTAATGACACTGCAAGCGGCAGTCTTCTTTTTATTTTTCCTCGTAGAAGCAGTGGCATGCCTAACCCTCCACTGGGATCACTACTTTTGCAAAAAAAAAAAAAAAAAAACAGAGCAAAAGGGGGGAGCGCACACGGCGTATTGACTCAAAGCATAACAGGATGTGGTCCAGAGTTTGTTTCGCTCCCGAACCCGCGTTCACACCCCAAAACATTACACCCTCCAATATTCGCACCACCGCCGAGCTTTCAAGAGTCATGCATGCGGTTTTGTTTTTTTCTATAAGTGACTTTTTTTCCTTCCATAGGTTAGAGTGAGGACTCTCCTGGCTGAAGCCCACCGCTGCGACACTTATGCAAGTTTGCAACTCGGGGAGGTTATGAGAGCAATCAACAATAGGCTGAGATTGAACAATTCAGCAACACAGCGAAATCGGAGAGTGAGAAACGTGCATGGCAGCTCACCTTTTACTTTCTATTCTTGCTCGTATTCCAGCCCTTTTGTCCGTTCCCCACATTAAGTTCTCTCACATGATGACTCGCTTTGTCGTTTCCTCAAAGCCTCCCGGGCTGCAGATAGGTGACTTCTTCTCGCTTATTTCTCACAAAAACACAACGTCCGTGTGTGTGTACGCGACTCTACGATCTGTTGTTGCCGCTGCGTGTGTGCGCGTGCGTGTGTATACGACTGCGCGCGCGCGTGTGTGTATGTGATCCAGCGCAGCGTGCCGCTCCGTCTCCGCTGTTTGTTACACTCGACTGGAACGCCTACTCTCAGTCGCTACATTGTTGACATTCGGCCGCTGACGTCACTCTATCCCCTCATTCACAACATCGTTAGCGCGGCGCGAGCTTTGCGTTGGTGCCTGCGGGAGGCGCGCGCGTACTCCGTGGAACGTGCGCAACGGCCGTTGAAGAATCGCACTAAGTGGCTGCTCGCTCAGATCCCTCCCCCTCGTGCTCGCTGGTTCGGCGGCCTCGCGCTCCCCCTCACTCCCTCCTCCTCCTGTCGGTGCACACAGCGGGAATATGACGGTGAAAGATGACACACGGCATTTTTCACGAGCCGCAGACGCAAACGTGGAGACTATTCATTCCAGTGTTTACTTTTTTTTTTTTTAGTCAAATCACCTTAAAACTGTAAGATGGGGATGGCATTTTATTTCTGCCGAAAACAAATTCGATTTTTCGAAAAAAGCAGACCACTGACATTAAAGTATTCCATTTCCAAAACATAAATGCAAGAAACGCATTTATTTGATGTTATTAGTTTTTCTATGAATGTTTTTTGTTGTTACTCCTGTTGTCTTTGTTGTCAATTAACTATTTGAAAAACGAGCAAATGTCTTGATTTCTTGTAAAAACAGGAGAAGATGCAATGAGCAGCAAAAGAGATGACCAAAAATTAGCAAGAAATTACCTGAAAATTAAATAAGAAAGAAAGAAAGAAAGAAAGAAAGAAAGAAAGAAAGAAAACAAAAGTTTAAAAAACAAACCAACAAGGAAATGATCTGGAAAAAGTATTTGAAAAAAATAAAATAAAATTGCCTTTTTCATTTTTCCAATTTCTCACCTATTTGCTCAGGGTTCAAAGGTTTTAATAAGTGTGAAAGGTAGGCTATTTGAAAGCAACACAAGAAAAGTGACTTCACTCCAGGTTTCAAAGGGTTGATTTAAAAGAAAAATCATTTAAACACATTCATTTTAGACTTAAACACTTGTTTTGGTCATTTTTTTTATGTTTACTTAATTTTTTGCTCATTTTCAGGTAATATTTTTATTCACTTCCTAGCAGGAGAAAATAGGGAGTGATAACAGTAAATTCTGAGACTATTTCGAGCTAGTTTTTGGAGTTTTGTACAGTGTTTTGGGTATTTTTTTGTTGCTGGAATTGTTGTTCAGCAAAAATGAGGCAAATGTAGCTGCCGTAGCATCATATACAAAGAAGTTAGCATCATGGATGTATTAACTGAGCTGCTGACGAAGAGGACGAGGACGGGAGAGGAGGAGGTGGTGCTTTACTGAGCGAGAGGAGGTCACTGAGCGACTTAACACAAAACTAGATGGTATTTTATTTAGAGACTAAATGAAAGTACCTGCGTAAATGTACTTGTTCATTCCATCACTTGTTTGAATCCTGTTGTCGTTTGAATAAACCGTTTTATTGGTTTAAAGTGTGTGTTATTCTTTGTCTTATGTATACATTCAGGGTTCTCCAGTTAGTCTATTCACACTATCTATAAGAAAAAAAAGTTTTTCCATTTATTTTGATCCAAGCATTGCAAACATTTAAACTGGTGAAGATTTATGTAACTTTATATTGACTAACTTTGAAAATCTAATAGCAAAATTTTGAGATCCAATATAACTAACTTCTAGATTTAACATATATTTATTGCTTGCAAAGTTTGCAATTTAAAATATACAGAGCCTCTATTATATTTTATAACTTTAACTGTGTACATTAGTCTTTGTATCTGTTTGTTACTTCACAGGAAATAAAACACGAAGAAGACGGAGATCTTCCTGCACATGTGCTTACAGACGTCCGTGTGTCTGCTGCTAGGTGGTCTAGCCAAATGTGCGGTTCTTTGCAGTGACATGACATCATGTGCAGACAACCTACAGAGATGTTGTCATAATGTCATAAGAATGCAAGATGGCGGGTCAGACTAAGTGATTGTACTTGGTGAGAAAACAAGTTAGGTAAGTTTTTAGAAGTGAAAACAGACCAAAGCAAACAAGCACAAATGCAAATGCATGATGCTAAATAAGCAGAGCGAGGAGGTGGGAGGGAGGTAAGCTGGAGAGCGCCATTCGGCTTAAACATCAGCCATGTGAGGGAGGTAGGGTTTTTGTTCTGGCAAGAGCTCACATCCTATTTGGACAAGCAAACACTCACTGGAGATGTTTTAATTTCTAATGTAAAAACTACCCCTGGGGAGTTTGCATGTAATTATGAATTATCACAGTAGAGCAGACAGCCCCCTTCTTCATAGCAGCCGTCACTTTTCACAGGATGTTCCATGAGTGGCATTCAAAGAGCAGCTCCCTGTGCTGCTGCATGCATTAAACTGGCGATTTGAGATGGTGCTGCTGCTGACATCAAAACAACACCACCAACAGGCATTTGTTATTGGCATGGAGAAGGCATCAAAGTGAGCGCGATCCAGAAAAAAAGAGAGAACTGTGCATACTGTACGCAAAGGGAGATGATGATGTCATGATGTCATTTTATGATGGTGAGAAAACATATAAAATACAATGTCAAAAAAGAAAAATGTGTCTGAAAATGTCATTATATTTGAATTCCTATCTTTTACACAAATGAATTCTTTATTAAATAAACACCAATGACTATAAACCGTAAACAGTTAGCTTCAGCTTCATACTCAGTGCTACTTATACTCTTGGTACTTCATACTCTACACTACTCTGTACTCAATGCTACTCCATACTTTTGGTACTCCATACCCTCTGCCTCCTAGTTCTTCATACTCTACACTACTCCGTACTTAACACTACTTCATCATTTTGGTACTCCATTATCTACACTTCCCCCTACTTAAAACAACTCCGTACTTCTGGAACTCCATACTATAAACTACTCTGTACTTGATGCCACTCCATACACTTGGGGCTCTATATTCTACACTTCTTGGTACTCCATACTTTACACTACTCCATAGTCAACACTACTTTGTACTTTTGGTACGCCAGACTCCACACTTCTTGGTACTCCATACTTTACTCATTACTCAAGGCTTATCCTTACTTACTTGTTACTTTACAGTGCTTTATCGTCTTAGCACTCCATATTCTACACAACTCTATACACTAATTACGTCATATTCTACTCCGTAATCTATACCTCTCTGTATTGTTGCTTCTCCATACCCTACTCTACATCATACTCAATGCTACTGCATACTCTTGGTACTTCATACTTCATACTACTTCACACTTCTCTGTACTCAGTGCTTACCAATACTGCTAGTACTCCATGTTCTACACTTCTTGGTTCTCCATACTCTACAATTCACTCAGTGCTCAGTGCTACTCCATACTGTACACTACTCCAAACATTAATTGCATACTTTACACTTCTTGGTACTCCATGCTCTTGGTACTCCATATTTTACTCAATAATCTCTGTTCTCTTGGTACGCCATACTCTACACTATTCCATAATCTTGCTACTCCGTATTCTACACTACTCTATACTCTTGGTACTTCATATTCTACTCAGTAATCTATGCTGCTCTGTAGTAGTACGTACCCGTAGTTTGCACGGGCCATTACTGCAGATGTAACTCCAGACTGCAGATGTTACTCAGGACGTTACTCTGATTCAGTCTATTGGGTAACATTACTAGCTGTGTTTCCATGAATGTATTTTCATGCACATTTTAAAGTGTCACATCAGAAAAGTTGTTTGAAAACAAAAAACTCGATAGAACTTCCTTGGTGGCGCAAAAAAAAAGTTTTTATGCTCACTTGAGGTGGTTTTTGCCTTTGTCTAAAAAAACAATTATTATAAAGAAATATTGAAACTTGGTCTCTAGTTTTGGGTAACCTGACTGGTATTTAAGTGCTATAACACGGCAATGCTCTAGCTTTTTAGTACTAGTGCTTTTTATGCTTTTTTGAAAAATCAAAAATTTGCAAAATAGCTGCACCATCTTTATAGTTTACATTTCCTTATGCAAAAAGTGAGGAGTTACATTTTAGTTGGGCTGTAAACTTGCTGCTTCTTGACAGGCTCACTAAACATGTTTTAGAACAGAGAGATGAGCCATTTGCTAAATCCACATGGTACTTTTTTAAATGCAGTCAGTTTTGCCCTAAGAGCTCAGATGACAGGCACAGATTTAACTGCAACCTGCATATACACCATTTGAAATTAATATGCATTACAAAAAATTTAAAGTTAAATGTGACGGACGAAAATCAGAAGGGCCCCAAAATAAGGAGCTAAATAAAAAGTACTGAAGGAGAATTGCAATCTGTCAAGGGCTGATTTTTGGGGTCCAGAGAAACAGATTGACAATCCAGCAGCTAATCCCCCAAGATTAGTGAAGGTATTCATATTCATATTCATCCACGCAGAAACCTTTGAGACATCTGGGGTTTTTTTAAAATTCTGAAGCCTAAAGTGGAGCTGCAAAGCTGGGCCGGGGGCCTTCAGCAGGCAGGAGCGGCCCCGTGTCGAAAGCGGCTGGGAGACGAGCCTCGACTCCTTTGTCTCAGCGCCATGCATTCACAGACAACATTTTGCTCATGCTCCCAATGCACTAAATGCATGAGGAGAATTTAATTACAGAGTATAGACTCCCCGAACACACACACACACATGCATAGACACACAGTAAGCAATGACATTCCTGCACTCGATGACCTCTCCTCCAGGCCTTTTCAAGAAAGGCGGCTGACTGAAGTTGGGTGGCGGAAAAAGAGGGGGGAGGAAGGCGTGGGGTATGAATGGGGTGTTGGAGGGGGTGAAAGAGTCTACAGAGCGATGGTATTGGCCTAGCCTTCCCGCCCAGCACCCATACTGTGGACAAACACTCTGTTCTTATGTCAGGAAGTCTAATTAGACTTAATAAAAGCAGCATGTGAAACTTCTGCCATTCCTCCATGACAGAAAGAGGAAGCTTCACGTAGAGGGGGGGCAGTCCAAGTGGAAATTCTGAAACCCTGAGCTTAAGGACATGGCAGCGCTGGGGATTGTGCAACATGTGTGGAATGATATTGTTTGGTAGATAGCTGTCAGAAGAAAAATGCGTCCTGTCATGCATGCATCGCTGAGAAGAAGCCGATGATACATGTCCATGTCAACAGGTGTTGCCTTTTAACCGAGTGTGCAGGTACAACTGTGTTTTGTCTCAGACACAATATGTCCAACATGCATGTCCATAAGCTGGACAGAAGACAAATTGAGGTTGTTGGCCAAAAAATATCTAGTTTCCAATGGTTTAATTATGAAGCTGTTTGTTACAGCTTCATAATTACTGCTTACTGCTACAATGTGATGAATCCATACTTGTTTTTTTTGAATGAATACTCTGTATTTCTCAGTATGACGTGACCATATTTGACAGGTTTCCATTAATCTTCAAACTGCGCAAACTGTAATTGCTAATATAAAATACGCCTAATGGAAAAACTTCAATTTTGAGGTGGTATTTTCGGCAATTCTTAAAGTAATATTTAAAAAAACTGCAGTGGAAAAACAAACTATGGCGATGTGCTTGTCGGTAGGGACTGGCTCCCTCGGGCATGATGCAGCAGGCGCTACAGCTGCTGCATCGCATAACTCCTCAAAAGTTGATGGAGAAATGGCATGGCCATTTCACAGGGGTCTCTTGACCTCTGACCTCAAGATACCTGAATAAAAAATGGGTTTTATGGGTACACATCAGTCTCTTCTTTACAGACATGCCCACTTTGTGCGAGCATCATGCAGTTTTTTTTTTTTACTGTCATTTGATTCCTAATCAAGACAATCTGGTTAGTATTGCTTTACCTTGTCAATATGGACTTCAAAACGTCTTTGAAATGCAAAATTATGGAATTGAAAACACGCGATTACAAAATATGTATAATTGCAATGAACTATAGAAATTCTGTGATTGCCATTTTTAAAAAAAATAATTGTTTAACAGCCTTGTGTGTGTGTGTGTGTGTATTAATTCCGGTCCAGTTCCTATTTGTTATGACAGATTCTTAAGCTTGACATCTCTCCAGATCCATATTTTTCTTTTATGTTTGCAGTATGTCTACCTATTGCCAGTCTGTTTCTCCATATTGTAATTTTGCTAATGCATTATTGTCTCGTGCATGTACATAAGACGTCTGGTACATGTTTGTTCATCCTAGAATTTGGAGCTCTCCACTGTTGCTCTTCCTAATGTCCCTAAAGAGATGATGTGTGCTGCCAAAGGCAAATTTCTGATTTGCAAAACCTGCATTATAACGAGAATCTTTTTTTCAAATGCCAACATTTTTGACATTTGTGTGAATAAATGATGGTTGAGGTGAGGAAAGTCAAACTCTTTACTATATGAAAGACTGACTGTGGTTATAGCTGATGGAAAATCGTGACCTCTGGTCTCCTGCATGAAATTCAGATATGCTAAATGACCTTCCACAACCTTTACTTTGTACTTCGTTACATAAAAGGCACATTATTTCCTGCAATGGCACTCAAGGTTGGCTCTAGACATAAATTGTGAGGTGTGGAATTGTCCAATATGGCCATAGAAAAATGGACTTACACAGAGTACTACAGTATGTACTACAATTAGGCATCAATAGTAATAAGACTAAATAAAAAGGGGATTTTTGCAATCTACTTGGCACACAGACGTTTCCTTCTCATGCACACATATAACTCTTCAATGCAGCACTGCTGAGCAGCAGCTGAGTGACAACGTTAGATTAATCACATACTGCTATTTAGGAGGGATTAGATGAAACATGATCTCTATTACATCCGGTTTTGTACTCCTTCGCACACAAACACACAACCTGATATAACTGCTGTCCCCACCTCACAAGACAATACAGTAAGTAATGCTTCTGTGTGATAGTTCCAAACTTGAAAAGGCTTGTTCTCAGTAACTGTTTTGTTTCTTGCAATCAATAAACACCTTCAAATTAACCCTTTGAAACCCGAATCAAGATTAAGATGCCAATTACAAGTATTTAAATCCTTTGAAGCTTGAGAAAACTGGTTATATTTCTTTCAAAAACATGGGGAAAAAAGGCAACGAGCAACTTGGCAAGACATGTCCTGTAAATTGCAAGAAATTTGTAGATTTAGCAATTATTTTTTTAAAAAGCTAGGGGAAAATTTTCAGAAGTATATTTCAAAGTGTTTTTATAGAATTATTTCTGTTTTTCATCTGTTTATTCAGATCACATGTTTGTTTGTTTTTTGCTTTCCTGTTTTTTTTTGGTTTGTTTTTTTGTTTTTTTTTAAAGAATTCAAGCTAAGTTTCACACTTTTCAAAGGGTTAAACTTTCATATCCCATCAGTTGTTGACACAAGGCATTCTATTGCGAAACATTTGCAGGACCGTGCTGTTGACTATGCAGGAGCTTGCACAACTTCATAAACGAGCAGCAACAACGCTGCCAGTGTGAACACTGTAAGAGTGCAACATGCTGCAGTTCGGTCAGGTTGCGGTCATGCATGTGGTGCGTTCCAGGTGTCAGATAATTAGTAACATTTACTATAAAAAAGATTCCAAAGTTTATCAGTATTTGATTTCAAAACTCTCATATTTATACTTTTCAAACAGCCTATCCTAGCCTAGCCCATCACTATGAACTATGAAAACATTTCTGCAGGCCCCACTGCAACACACACACACACACACACACACACACACACACACACACACACACACACACACACACAAACTGCAGCTGTATTCTTGTCTGCACCATAAAGGTTCATTATTCATGTTCATTATTAAATCGCCCCTGAGAGCCATTTGCAACATAATTTGAAACTACGATGTATGACAGGTTTTAATATTTCCTTTTCTACATCCAACAACTTGGGGATTTCACAAGGCTTTACATTCAATAACAGCAGCACAGATTATATCCAGAGCAGATCAGTAAATTTGCACTGTGAGCAAAACAGGCACATGTATAATCCTGCATCTTTTCAAAGCAAGTGACTCATAGGAAAAGCGTTCAAAGCAAATCCAAAACCATGAAAAAAAAAGCCCTGCTCAGAACGAGAGACACGTCGGTCAAAGAGTCATCACTTAGAGAGCGAGGATGACTCATTTCCAAGTGATTCATCAGGGTTTTGCGGTCCTGCAGATAGACCCACCAGCCAAAAAGAACTTCCACGAATTCGCTGGCTAAGGAAAGCAGCAAGTCCAGGCAAAGGCACAAAGACGTAAATGCAGCGCGGTTGTCAGCATGCGAGCCGGCATGTGACCCAAAGCCAAATGCCTTTGATTACATCAATTACTGCAAGTCTGACGGTGCCTCAGGGAGCGATCTAACCGCCATTCATAACAGCGGCTGCCACAGACCGACCTATCAGGCTCAGGTTACCTTCAAGACAGCTCCACATTCCTCGCAAAAAAACCATACAAACACACACCATGTCACATATGAGAGAAAACACAAACAATGCACACCCACAACAGACAGATATACGTTTAACTCTTGAACTCTGATTAACCTGTTTCCTTTTGTGTTTAGTATATTTCTGTATCTACTTGTTCTAACATGTCAATGATATTATAGTACATGATGCTCACACTGTGTCTGGTAAAATATTCAAATACATGATGCAACTGCAAATGCAAGACGCAAACAGAAATGGATATTGAGCTGGTTTGTCGTTTCTTTGTTTAACCTTTAGAAACTAGGAGCAAAATCATTGTCAGGCTGCTTTCAGACACCTTTTGCAAGGTTTTAAACTGCTGAACCCTGGTGCCATTTTTTTCAAAAACATGGTAAAAAAAAAGGCAATAACCAAATTATAAGATATGTTCCATAAATTGCAAGAAATTAGAAGATTTAGACAGTTTTTTTTTAAAAAAAAGCAAGGGAAAAAGATAAAAGCTAGGAGAACTATACATATAATTTATGTGAGACAATAATCATAATTTTAACTTAAACTAACTTTTTTTCAATGAATTTTCCTGATTTTTCAGGTAATTTTCTTTGAACTTTTTACTATTTTTTTGCTTTTTTTATATATAAAATTTACTTCTGTCTTATAAATATGCTTTCCTACTCCAATGTTGTTTTTTAAGGAGCTAAAGGGATATGTTAACAGGAACAATGTGTATTTTTTTCACTTTATTTGCTCAATTGAATTTTTTTTTATTTAGGGTTAGTAAGTAAGTCAGTACGTCAGCAGATGACTTTTATTTTGACTAAATTATTCTCCTGTGACTCTGCAACCTTATATAAGAACCTTACTTTATACTTAATATAATAATTCTGCTTACCTTAGATCTATACACTCATGACACGATCATGACACTTTTCCGTGCCATGTAGTGGTAGTCAGACCACAATACGCTAATCTGTGTCAATGGCCGATCCAGACACAAAAGTGGACAAGGTTCAAAATCTGATCAATTCTAGAGTTTACTCTATGCTAAATGTTTGCAGTTTGATATCACATACAAATAAGACCAATTTTAGCAATAATGAAAAGCTAAGACTTCAAAGGGTTAAAGGCATTAACACCATAAATAGATGAAAATAAATAAGTGTTTAACAATTCACTGAAAGCAGGAGGTGAAGTGTTTGATGCTCAACATTTTCCAGGCAGAGGACCTCCAAACACCTGTCACTTGTCCCCCCACAAAATTGAAGTAAACTGACGCCCCTGAATGCATCATTCTATCAAACTGACATTTCAGAATTCATTCTGACAAAGTTTGGTATCTTTGGAAACTTTTGGTGTTCAACAAGAATTAAAAATCAAATTCTGTAGGTTTAAATAAAGTTCTACTGCCTGAGTTTGTAAAGTCTGACTCATCACTGGGTCAATGAGGTTGAGGAGTTTAAACCTTTTGAGTGTCCTTTTTCTCTGTGTGGGGATCACAGAGGACAGCAAACAAAGAATTCCATTATGCACTGCAGCTCCTGTCTGTGTATATGACAGAAAAGCCTTAAATCTTGAATGTGTTCGGCTGCAAGTGGAAGCATTCCATATGTTTTATGCGTTATTTTCGACATTTGGTATCTCTGGAAACTTTGCAAACCTGAGTATGTTTTAAAATGAGTGCACAACACACTGTCCGATTGCAATAATGAACCCACTGCCGGGTTCGACGGGGTCAGAGAGGTTAACAGACAGAAAATAATGGAATGCAGCAGAAGAACCCAGCTGCAGGAACCCACCTCCTGGTGTGTGTGTTCTCGGAGGAACTACTGTTCGGCTGGCTGAGTGGAAGGCACTGCAGGGTCAATCCCTGCCTCCGGCTTACCACGGGATCTATATGACAGACTGAGCTAGTCTGCAGCTCTCACCATACCTCAGAGATTAAAAGGTAAAAGCCTGAACCTCCACAGATGACAGGTTGTCATTGTGCGTTTGTCATGTGTGTACGAGTGTGCGTGGTAGGCATGTGCGTGGGCGGTGAGTTGCAGAGTTGCACTGGCGGAAGGCCAGTTTCTTGGCGCATAAACATGACCATCATAGCTTTGGCTTACAAACCAGAATTACAACTGTCCAGAGACAAGGGCAGTGTTTACGCTCAGCGAGTCTGAGATCACAGATTGAACCTCAGGGAACAATCTGAGCGCATCCAAACCAACAAATATATAATCTAAAGGTGGAGATGATGTCATGATGTTCAGGCTAACAGTGTTTTCAAGGGAGATGCTGATCTGTCAGACTCGCCACACCCGTTAAATCTGCACATCCTGCAAAATACTGCAAAGTTTTGGAGCATGACCATCAAAAAGGGACAGTGAACTTTTTTTTAAATAAAAAACTAGCTTTGCAGATAGTTTAGGTTTTATTTGTTAAGAAAAAGATTCCATTCACTTCCGTCAATTTATGTTTTCATTATAAATATGTTCTTAAATAATATCTTTGTTTTATCCTTACAGAGAGACACTGTTCCTGGATTGACATGTTGCTGTAATTTTATTAATGTTGTGAAAAAATTGTTAAACGTTATATTTCCTCATATTTTTCATTGTATGACACACAGCATTAAATATTCTCCGCAGCTTCTCCTTGATGGCATTGTACAATTCTGCAAACTACAGATATGTTACATTTGTGCTTTTCATGTAAAGCGGCTATGGTGAAAATTAAAGTTTTTTGCATTTCAGTTTTCAATTTTATGTTGTGAAAATGGTGTGGTCACTTGTGGTTAAGTTTAGGCACAAAAACACAGATTAAGAATCGTTTTTTGGCTTAAAATACCCCGTTTGGTTGCTACAAACATGGCTGACTAAATCCAAAACTGTCGTTTAGAAAATGCTCACTTTTGTGGCAACAAACACAGCTATACATTGAAAAACACCCACATTCTTGGCTAAAAACATGGCTGAACACATTCCGAACTGTCATTAAAATGATCCGCATTTGTCGCTCTACACACAGCTGGACAAGTTCCAAACTGGCCTTTAAAAGCATCCGCTTTTGCTGCTACAAAGACGGCCAGACACGGTCCACACTGTCATTAAAAATTACCCTGTTCGGATGCTCCAAACAGGACTAGATGTACCCCGAACTGTCATTAAAAAATACCACTTCTGTCAGTAGAAACACAACTTGACAGGTCCCTAACTATCTGTAAAAAACACCTGATTTGGCCACTAGAAATACCGGTGGACATGTTCTGTTCCGAACTTGTTTAAAGCAACAGTCATTAAAAAAAAAAACACTTTTGTTGGTCTTGATCAGTGATCTGCTGCTTGGAAGTCATCCCATGTCACTACAAACATGGCTGGACATGTCCCAACTGCCATTAAAAAACACACGCTTTGGACATTACACAAACAGCTGGACACATCCCAGTTCGTGTTTAAAAAACACCCACTTTTGTTGCAACAAACAAGGTCGGACATATACCAGTCGTTAAAAAAAAACCTGCTTTTGCTGCTACAAACATGGCCAGACTTTTCCAAAACTCCCATCAAAAAATACCTGCCCAACTCTCTTTAAAAGAATACCTGCTTTTGTAGCTACAAACACAGCTAGACATGTCCTGAATACATGTCCCCAACAGTCGTTAAAAACTTTTGTTGCTATAAATACGGATGAATGACTGCCAAACTTTCATTAAAAAATACCCACTTTTGCAGCTAAAAACATGGCTGGACATTTCCTAAACTCTCATTGAGCAAATATCTGCCCAACTCTCTTTAAAATTTTTGTGATTTTGTAGCTACAAACACAACTCGACATGTCCTGAATACATGTCCCCAACTGTTGTTAAAGACACCTGCTTTTGTTGATACAAATGCAGCCGGTCATGTCCTAAGCGCTCCTTAAAGAAACACCTTTTTTTGTCAATACAAATACGGATGAACAATTGCAGAACTTCCATTAAAAATACCCACTTTCGTCAATACAAACGTGGCTGGACATGTCCCAAACTGTTATAAAAAAAAAAAAAAAAAAACACTTTTTTCGCCACAAAGACAGATGGACATGTGCCAAACTCTCATTAAAAAATGTCTGCTTTTGTCAATAGAAACGTGGTTGGAAATATCCCAAACTCTCATTAAAAAAAACACCCACTTTTGATGTACAAACACAGCTGGACATATCCCAAATCTATGTTTAGAAAGCCCCACTTTTGTTGCTACAATCACGGCTGGACATGTCCCAAACTGTTGTAAAAAAAAAAAAAAAACAGAAAAAATCGCCCACTTTTGTTGGTCTCGAACAGTAATCTATTGCTTGAGCCGTCTTTCCAAGATGACTCATGGTAATGTAATCTGAGCTAAATCGTTTGTATAAAATGGACAAATGTAACATACTGTATCCGTGAATTACAGAAATGTACAATGCCAACATTTCATTCTGGCAACTGAGCGGCAGTTTATACACATTTACTCAATTTTAATCAATATGAAAGACATTAAAATGAATAAATGTAATAAATAAAGGGTTACTGTCGTTGAGTCTAATCCCAACCACTGCAGCACCTCCACGGAGGATGCAGATAGTAAATTTAGACCTGTCTGACTCTACTAGTCAGTCCAGTAAACAGAAGCTTACAGTCTGCCAGCTCAGGAGGCTGTTTACATGGGAAGTGGACCTGGATCTAACTAAGCCGCTTGTCCTGAAGTCTAAACAGGTGAAATCCCTTAAGACGGCCCAATCACTGGGTGACAGTTCCCTGTCTGTCACCGCTCTGGCTCAGGCTGTTAGCCGAGCAGAGTAAACAAACAGGAGTGAATTGGGTGTGAGAGATGAGTCATCAGTTCTGGGCTCGCCGTGCCTCTCTGTGCGCTCTGCGTGCCTCAGTCTGCTGAACATCCGCTCCCCTGAAGGCCCTCGTCACCACAGGCATACTTCAGCAATTACCTTCTCGCCCACACGCTGTCAGTCACATGGGCTGTAATAACAGGCTGTCGCACTGTCCTACTCCAGACTCACCCACCAGCACTCACTCACTCACACACACACACACACACACACACACACACACACTCTGAATCTGATTACAGGGGCTACACACGGTGATATTAGGTTCTTATTACATTTAACAGACTTAAGTCAGGCTGTGTCTTCCACTACTGACAATATAGAGCTGTATTTTTCTTCCCAAAGTCAAACCAATTATTATTTCCTGAATTAAATGTTTGGGTTAATTAATTATTAAAAGATAAAAGGTTTCATACAATGTTTGAAGCATAGGCTATCTATGATTTAGTCTGGGTCGGGAGTGTGGTATTTACCACATGAAAAAGTACCAAGCAGAAGAACGACACTCAAAAACTATTAAAGTATAATACATAAAATATATTTTAAAAATTAATGAATATATACAAATATAAATACACTAGAATCAGCTGTCAACTTCTTGTTTGAAGGCTCTCTGCATCAAAGTGCAACCCATCTTCTTTTTAGCCTCCATGATGTTCCCACTTTACCACCTCATAACACATGAACACAACAGAGCGACTTCCCAGCTCAGAAACTATGACTTCCCGACATCACATGAATGCAGCATGACAGCACAAACAGTGCTAACAGTGTCAACAGTGCTGAGGGAGCGTTAAAACATGGGAGAACCGGGGCGCCAAAAAGCTCACCCGGTGGAGCAGGCGCCCCGATATGCAAAAGCTCGCTGCAAAGGTTTTAATTTGTGCTTAAGCTGTCCTTTTGTATACTAAAGGCAAAACCAAAAAAAGAAAAAAAAGATTAAAAAATGAGATTCTCCTGACATTACCAAGATTCAGAAATTCTTTGGACACAAGGAGCAACTCTCAGCATCAGTAGCTTACGATACAGAGACAGAATAAAAAAGGACCTAAAGGGCTTGCAGATCAGTGAGCAAAGCTATAAAGTTACACGGTTAGCTCTGAAAACACACCTGACGCTTACGTGAGCTATTTTTGTTGAGTTGCTGATTAGCAAAATGCTCTGAGTAATTCTGAGTAACTGTCACAGTATGGTTAATAATAAAGACTCTGTTTTAGGGCATGAAACTCCATATTTACAAGCTATCTGTTGTGCTTCACTGCAAACTTAGTTATCTGTTAGCTGTTTCTCTTATGCAGCACAGCCAAAGCTGGTCAGGGCAACTCTGACAAGTTGAAAAATGCACCAAAAATACTACAGCTGCCATATACACACAAGTAACGCCATGCCAAAATTTTCCTCGCATTTGGTAGAAACACTGCATTTTTTTTTAAACATTTTATTGTTGTAATTTTTAGCTTTGCAAAATTTGAAGTATTGTTGTTTTAAATGTTATTTTATGTTGTTTCAATTTTGCTATGTGAAGCACTTTGAGCTGCATGTTTGTGCGAAGGATGCTTCATAAATACAGTTGAGTTTGAGGTGGAGCCTAGAAAATAAAGAATAGATAATAAAGATAAAGATAATAAATTTCAGCCTTCAAAGGATCAGAAATGTGTCAACCTCAAGCTACATTCACACATCTGTTTTCATCTGTATCATCATTACTGTACATTCAAGCCACAGAGCTATTGTTTCTATGACAAATAAATAACTCAAATAGTTGTTTCACATCACAAAATGCACTTTGAAAGATAATTCTAAAATTCCCAGACTCTTCTATCCATCTGGAGCAAAAAAATAAATAAATTGTCCGTTGAACAATTAAACAGAGTTTTGACCTGTTTCCCAAGTTGTGACTTTCACAGTTCCAAATGGTAACAGATGGTATGTTACATTTGTCTACATTAATGTTTTTTTTCAGTTTTTTTTTAAATATTTCCACACATAATGGTGCTTTTATATTCTTTTTGACTGTGGGTGTAATGATAATACATGCAGGGTGCATTCCCACCACATGTATTTTTTTTTCCCCTTTTTTGTTCATATATGTAACTCTGTTTGTCTTTCATGAACAGTGTAAACAAAAACATTTTCAGCTCTGATTTGGGGCCACTTTCATGCTGTTAAATCTTATACAGTCTATAGCTGACATGTGGGACTGTGACCTTATAGTTCACCGTAATGTGACATCAGCATTTAGAATGAATTCATCTCTATCTCTGCATTTTGTGATCTTTTGATACAGTGCTGACTTATCAAATAACTAAATTATTTGAAAACCTCTGCTCAGTGCAGATGATCAGGACCCACCATGAATGCATTAAAGCTTACAGCGTGAAAGGGGCCCGTTGTTATGCAAACAGAACGCACAAATTACGCCCCCAGACCTGCAAACCTCAAGACAAACCAGCCGCTAAATGAAGCCCTCTTGACATTTGACTGTTTATTTGTGTTTTTCCCAGACCTTTGCTTGTGGAAAACTGTGCGGGCTGATGCAGGCTTTGTGTTTACATGGCAAGAAAGCGGTTTGTTGTTGGTTTGAACTCCACAGTGAGCCTCCCACAGACAGTTTCACCTGCTGCTTAAAAGATGCTACAGTAATGTCATTATCGAAGGCCTCAGTGGAGAATGTTAGTAATATCACAGCATCAATACAGCCTCAGAGGCTTTCCTGCTTTGAATAAAAATCTAGTTTAGACACTATTTTGCACATATTGCTTATAAAAAAGTGTCCAATACCGAAACATGGCTACATTAAGTGTAAAGAAGCTGCTGATGCAGTGAACAATAGGCATTTTCCTTCTTTAATAGCTGTTCTCATCAGTTACCACTCATTTCATCCCCGACCGGAGGGCATCTGGGAAGAACATGTTCATCGTACCGTGACACACAGATGCCTCACCTATTACTCATGCAGCGTTCTCCAGCATGAGGCAGCAGCACGCTGTCTGCTGCGGTCAGCTGTTAAACATGCAACACATCACAGGCAGGTGGTACACTGAACTAATACATCAAATAACGCAACTCAATTGTTGTGCCATCATTAGTGAGCTCAATTTAGCTGTTATTTTCTTCTTTACTTCTTTGTTGTTGCAGTTATTTATTTGTGGTGTTTTTTTTTGTTGTTGTTGTTTGGCAGTTGAACTACTTACACATGCAGAAACCTAAAAATGTTAAGCTTCCATTGACTGTGTGTGTTTCTTTTGTTTAATGAAAGTCAGTGGCTGAAATGTTCAAACTAGCACCAAACCTTTTCAGCTTGCACTTCAGCATTACTTACGCATAATTTCAGCCATAAATGTTGTTTTTACTTTACATAAGGCAACCACGCTTTGAAGTAACACATTTCAATTGTAATGTTTAATATTTGGTTAAAAAAATCAACTTATTGCAAAATTATAGATTTTTTAATAGATTTTTTTTTAACGTTTTTTAATACATAATAGTATGTATTGTGTAATAGTGATGTGAATGCTGCAATATTGCTGATTATATTTTAAAGTAGTACTACTGGTTTAGTGTGTAGTGTGTGTATGTATGTATTAATGTTTGTATGTGCACATTACAGATAATAACAATTAATTGACAAATTACTAATTGGTCTTTAAGAATTTGATCAAATAGGAAATATAACCGATCAAATGAAGATCCGATTCTAAAACATATACAATGTCTCCTATGACATTTTAGCTTTCACTACAATGGTGTATTTGGAAACATGTTTCATTAAATTATTTAGACATATTCAGTGTGTTGTATATGTCTTAGCCTCCACATCTTTATGTTTCATAGGCAATGCAATGCTGTCAAAGAATATACATCGCTGTAAACTTGGATTTAGAAAAAATGCATCAGGTATCATATGGCATAAACATTTTTTTATAACAGTAAATTGATGAATTCATTGATAATGTCACCAGTAAATGATAAAGAAAAATGCTTACCATTTGCAGCCCTAGGCATATGTGTATATTGAAGTTTGTTTTTTCCTGCTGAAACTAGGAAGAGGATCTTTTGTGCTGGTGACAAACAAATAAACTCACACTTAAACTATTTTTAGCACAATTTTGGAACAAGAAATGCAAAACAAATAGTACATTTAGATTTCTTGTGTTTTTACTTTGCTTCCCTTTTTTGTTTTTAAGTAATTATGAGGTAATTGTTTTGTAACTGATTTATTGCAAATTTTTTGGCCATTTCTTTTTACATTCCTCATTGCCTTCTTCCCATGTTTTTGAAAGAAATTAAGCCAATTTGCTCAAGTTTTAAAGTGAATGTTTCAACTGCAGTGTTTATATGTAACAATATTTTTTCATCGCCATTGCACGCTGTGAGGTTTTAGTCTGTGCTTTGCTAAATGGGTGGATGGTCTCTTTTCACTCTCCACCCATCACATAGCATTTGGGGTGGAAATTCAATTCCGAGGCATACCTAGTGTCTTCCAGCAGGTTGCACAGAGAGCTTTGACCTTTTCTCACCTTTGGCAACCGCCAAATCACAAGAGGGTTAAATCAGGCCCTCTTCAGACTACTGATATGCCAAGTCGATAAAAATGGGGGGGGAAAAAATCATTGAAAAATAAATTGCTCCCAATTTTGCATCAGAAAAGCAGCAGCTGCTCACACACTCCCTCCCCTCACCCTCATTAGTGCCCCTCTAAATAGACCCGTGGTGAAATTATGAATGGAGAATGACGGAGTTCAGCACTGTTCCAAATAACACATTAATTCATGATCCCAATTAGCATACTTCCACTGTTACTGTAGCTAAAACGCAATGTGTAATTACATAATGCATGAAGCAGAGTAAACAAAGAACTGGATGCTAGAAAGTGGGGGCTCTTTTACTCCTCTAATATATTTGACTCTGCAGAAGGAGACCTCATCGAGTTCCTAAATAATCGCCTGCAGCCACATTGAAGACCGACCAGGGATTCGTGCAGATTAATGGAATCCGAACTGGCACACGGCGCAATTTATAGACCAACATGCAAGATATTATGACCCAAATTCTGTCCATTATTAAAAACTGCAACATCTCTCTCTGCCACTGCTAGCCTATTTATGTCACCCAGTTTCCATGGCTACCAAGCCATAGATAAAATCTAAAGCACACACAGGTTTTTCAAGTACAACATCAACTTTCCTTTGCAAAGAGGGTAGAGGGATGACATTACAGCCGTGCATTCATTAACATGAACAAAAGACACATGAGAAGATTTTAGATTTTTGAAGGGAGAGAAGCATAAGTGCCCCGAGACATTTTACGAGGATGCCTTGAAAAATGGTTGCAAGTTAAAAGCTCCAGAGCTGCTGAAGTACCTTTGAGTAAAACATGTTAAATGACAAGATGGTGCTGCTGCACTTGGGAAGGGTATCTTATCTCAATTTCTGGGACTGGCTAAAATTTCAGAGACAAGCTCAGAGTATAAAAAAAAAACAGGCAAGTGCCAAAACCTGATCAGGATCATTTTGTCATACAGTGCCAAATTTAATCGATTATTATGCCAGTTTAGAATGTAAGTCTAAACTTGCTGCAAATTTCAGACTGAAAGTCTAAAATGCCTCTGCACTGGTGATAACCCTGGACAAAGACATTAGGTTTTCGGGTTGTCCGTGTGTCCCTCTGTCAGTCCAACTGTCCACGTTATTGTGAACGCAATATCTCAAGAACGCCTTACAGAAATATCTTCAACTTTGGCACA
The DNA here is from genome assembly GCF_008729295.1 of Plectropomus leopardus. Classification (NCBI taxonomy): domain Eukaryota; kingdom Metazoa; phylum Chordata; class Actinopteri; order Perciformes; family Serranidae; genus Plectropomus; species Plectropomus leopardus. The sequence goes on along the minus strand of NC_056478.1, from coordinate 28,647,738 downwards.
AACGTCCACTTGGACACAACAATAAACTGATTGGTTTTTGGTGGTGACAGGTCAAACCTTAAGGTCATGTAGTCTGACTCTCAGGAACGCAATTGTCGGAAACATATTGAGAACATAATTTTTTCAAGTTTGGCACAAAATTCTTGGATGAACTTATTGCATTTTGGCAGGCAACAGTGAAGGTCAAGTTTTTGGCCATAACTCGAGAATTAATGTAATTGAAATTAATGTAATGCTAATTATGACAAAGTTTCACACAAATCCCTAATAGAATAAAAAGATGAAATTTTACATTTAAAAGGCCGAAGGTCAACTTCACTGTGACTTCATAATGTTCTGCAAATAATGTTTGGGTGAACGCCGAGATGAACTGATTAGACATGGGTGACTAAAGGTCAAGGTCATGGTGACCTTGCATTTGTCTCATTCTTGTGAAATATTCCAAGAACACCTTGGGAGAATTTCCTCAAATTTGGCATGAATGCCAACTTAGACTAAAGACCAAATTGATTCAAATCTGGTGGTCGAAAGTCAAAAGTCAAGGTCAAGGTCACCTCATACAACATACTTTGACTCTAACTCAAGAATTCATGCACTCAAATTTCACACGATTGTCTAACAGAATAATGATGAAGTTCTGAGATTTTATTTCTAAGATGGTCAAAGGTCAACTGCGGTATGTAAATGTTCTGCAAAAACACATTTATGGTCTTTAACCTATAAGTCTGGCACGGGGGGGGGGGACAATCTTAGGCGTCCCCCTTAACACTGCGCTGATTGAATAGATCTTTTTTGCTGCTGGGGAGAAGATGAAGCCTCCGTGTTTTCACACACATGGATGTAAACTGTGAGTGTAACTTGACTAGTTTGCAGAGGCATACAACCACGAGGCGGTCATTTTAGTTTAGACAAATTTCTTGCATGGCTTGTTGTGTATGGATAATATTTGACATCTTCCTCACCAAAACTCAGCAATTGTTTTGGCTGTGGTGAGGGGAAATTCAAAGGATTACCCAGACATATTTTACACAAAGGAATTTAAAGGAGCAAACCCTAAGCAGTCTTAGAAATGAAACATCAGTCCTTGTGAAATTAAAAGCTTACAAGCACAGTCAAAACGCTGCAAATGGATAGTAGCCTTCCTTCCTCAGTCACACACACAAACAGACCATCGCCCTCGATTTCCTACCAGACCACAGCGGGCCAAACACTTAATGTCCTTCTGAGAAACAAAAGAGCACAGGACAAAGCTGGCAACAATGTGCTGTCTTCCTCGTTTCCACCAGTTCAGCGAGGGCAAGCAGGAGCAAATGCACAATACCTGGCTGGACGAGGAAGATGACATCATTTCTCCACAATGAAATGACTCATTGTTCCCCATTTAGCTATCAACTTCAAACATAGACGGCGACCAAACAGAAGCCTTTGTCAGCGGAATGCTGAGAGAATTTCAACCTGAAATGCAAACCAGGAGCCTGAGCTCACACAGGTCACGTTCAGGGTCCTCGCTATCAAAGACCTGACACGGCTGATGTAACTAAATCTATTTCTATGTTTGAGATAAATCAGCTCAGTTTAAAAGAGCGGCTGTTCACACAATCAATAAAGTAGGTCGGGCCGAGCCGTGGAGTATGACATAATAAAGACTCACTTTGATCCTGGCCATTGATACACTGAAGATGTATGGTTCTTTGTCTGTGAAAAACAGCTCTGGCTGCACAGCACTACACACATAGACTGGATGTTTAGTGCCACCTGCTGGCTGAATGAAGACACTGCAGCAGGGACAAGTTTACTCTGTGTTGTCCCCCACATACATGCAGCTCTACTGTATTAAGCACACAACATATTGTTTTTTACCTTGCAGGCACATGGAACAATTTTTGAAGCAAATGGGACACATCACTAACTGGGTACATTTAGTTTTTGGTGAATATGCTAAATAGTCAAAAGTATGTGGACATCTATAGGCGCTTAACCCTTTGAAACCAGGATCGACATCAGTTTTCTTTTGATAACACAGAGGAAAAAAGGCCAACTTCGCAAAAAATGTCCCTCAAATGTATAATGTGACAAGAAAATTACATATAAAACTGTAAAAAAACAAACACAGGATTTTTAGAAAACTGTCCCCAAAATATAGAAAAATATCCCCGAAACTGTAATTATAATAATAGTCATTTTAAATTTAAAATCATTTTACAGAAAAAATAAAATATATAAAAATGGTTAAAAAAAAATATCACTTTTTAGGTCATTTTGGGGTATATTTTTAATTAATTTTCTTGTAACTTTTTTAATTCTAAAAATGTTGGTTTAATGTTTTCATGGGAATTTTTTGCCCCGTTTTTCTGACCACAAAAAAAAATTATTCATCTCTAGATATGATGTTGTTCATTTAATATAATAACCTAAAATAACCTCATTTTTTTTCTCATAATTCTGTGATAATAATATAATTAATAGGAAAATCAGAGCAGATTTTTTCATGAAAACTTTTCTTGCAAATCTGTAATAATAATCTCATTTACTGGAAAGTCAGAGCAGATATTTTCTTGAAAAGTTGTCACATAATTCTGTAATTATGATCTCATTAATCGGAAAATCAGAGAAGATTTTTGACCCCCGAAAACTTTTCAAGGAATTCTGAGATAATAATCTTATTAAAAAAAGAAAAAAAAAGGGCAAATATTTTTCCTGAAATAAGCGCTTGTTAAATTATGCTATTTGCAAACATAGAAACATTTCATCTGTATTTCTTGTTTTGTCTGACCAACAGTCCAAAAGCTATCCTTCATGCATTTGAAATGACATAAAACTGATCCAAGCAGCAAATACTCACATCTTAGTTCATGGTGACGTCTTAAACGATTGTCCACAATGCCATGAGACACACGATGAAGTCGAGTATCTGAGGGGAACAAAACGAGTCTGAAAAGTCAAAAATAATCCACAATGTTGCACTTTAATTTTTGTCTATTTGTTTAGCTTTTTGTTATTCAGTCTAATACCTTAAACTGAATGACTGAGCGATCTCCACCCACTGAGGAAAACATAAAGTTGCAGTTGAAAGCTTTAGTAAGTGAGCCTTGAGTATAGATTTTTAGGTCAAACAATAAAACTTTTTTATTTGACAAAATTGCGTCAACTCAAAGTCCATGTAATTACAACGGCGTATTACAGCCTTGTAGATTAAAAAAAATAACTAAATAAAAAAAGAGGGCAATATTCTGAGAAAAAAACTCAGAATTTCTGAGATCAATGTTGCAAATTTGCAAAAAAAAGTTGGATATTCTCTGAGATTATAAAGTCGCAAATATAAAGTCAGATAATTGGATTTTGTTAAATCGTCTCCAGTGGGACAGAATTTCTGTAGGGGATGACTGTCAGCATTTTAGCCAGTCTGTAGCTAATCTTGAAGAAATATTTCAACCCTGAAATAATAGATATAACTATAGCAACAGATTTATATATCTATTACTCACCCCACCTTATAAGTGTGTATAAATCACACATTTCATCATAATAAAACATTAGAATAATTCTTTAGAAAACTATACAATATTTGTCTCAAGTGTGTCATGATACAATATGATACAATAGCTATTTAATTCAAAGGCCTGCTATCAATATGAGATTACATCAGATGATCATTAACACAATCTGTAACAGCAGAAGCTGCCACGCCTTTTTTCATAAACATCACATAAATATCAATAGGATTGTAACGGTAAGTACAATTAAGTATATTTTATATTGATTCAATGAACAAATATCAAACAGCATGGGATAAATGAACCTTTCTGAAAGAAAAATGTTCATTTTAAGCTAAACCATGATCTTAAAACTTCTGGCTTAACCCTTTAAAAACTGGATTGACATCAGTTTTCTTGTGCAATGTTAGGACGCCTTTCACAAGCTTTTTGACCCTTTGAGGACTGAGCAAATTGATTTGATTTCTTTCGAAAACACAGGGAAAAAGTAAATGACCAGCTTGGCCAGAATTGTTCCAAAAACTGCAAGAAATTAGTAAAAGGTGAAAAGAAAAAAAGAAATTAGTTTTGAAAAAGAGGAGAGGATTATAAGACACCCCCACCACCACCACACACATACAATAAAAAAAAAAATCCTTATTATGATAAATTTATGTTTAAAATTATGTTTCAGAAAAATAAAATAAATAAATAAAAAATAATAATAATTAAAAAACCAAACAGTTTCTTCAGCACATTTTAAAATTATTGCCTTGTTTTTTTTTGTTTGTTTGTTTTTCACTGTTTTGATTATTTTTCAGGCTTTATTTATTTATTGAACTATTTAGGGGGGTCATTTTTGGGACATTGCTCATTGCCTTTCCCCATGTTTATGAAAGAAACCAAACTAATTTGCTCAGGCTTCACAGGGTTAAAGCCCCAAAGGCAAACTTCTCACAACAGACATAAAAAACATAAATTACCAAAAATGACATTACATTTAAGAATACATTCAGCTCAATGATAACTGTCAAGCTTCACAGACAAAAACTAGTTTTTGCTAGTCACAAAGCATTGACTGAGACACCTTTTACCTAGCATAAATTAGCTTAGCAGCTACCGGATTTCTCCTCTACTCACTGTTTAACAGCTCAGTGTATCAACGATACTTTTTCTTACTCACCGTCGGTTTATGTCACTGCATCTCCCGACAGAACAGCGAGGCTGAATTTCAGCCTTCATTCCCGTTTTTCAGCCTGACATTACTCAGAAAAGAGACGCTAACGTTGCTGCCTGAAGTTAGCGCCGTGAGACGTCACTGCACGCAGGTACGTCGTCGTTTACCTTATGACGTCATTGCTTACATATAGCACGTGCTCAGTATTTTGAATCCTCCTCAGTATTTCCTCTGAAACTCAAACTATGTCCACACTGCTGATTTATTACCGAGGTAACGTTGTTATTCTTACCATCTACTTCTGGGCTGCTTAATGGCCTGCAGCTGTTCGAGGGTGACACAGAATTTCAAAATAAAATTGCATCTTTATGATGATGGCATGAATCCATGTTTTTTATTTTGCATTGACCAAATTCCATCATTAATAAATGAATCAATATATCGATCCAGAGCGATGGATCATTACTTCCTTTGTGTTAGCAATGCTGGGGGGGTTACTAGGTAGAGTAACTAAAAAACAGCATAAATGTAATTGTAATCAGTGAAAAATTATGTAATTAAATTACAGTAAATAATATAATAAATTGATTATACACACACACACAGGCATATATATCATTATAAAAATATAAAAAATTATAAAACAGTAACATCACTTGAAATAATATATATATATATATATATATATATATATATATATATATATATATATATATATATATATATATATATATATATATATATATATTATAAATGTAATCATGAAAATTATAGTTTTTTCCTAGCTTTTTTTCTTTTCTTTTTTTTCATTTCGTCCTAGACATGAAAATGTCTAGAAATCACACCTGTTTGGGTACACTTTAAACATACGTTAAAATATACCTTATAACCATGGGGAAAGAGGCAATAAGCAACTTGGTAAGAAATGTTCCACAAATTGCAAGAAATTAGTGGGTTTGGAAAGTTATTTTTTAAAAACCTAGGATAAAATGTCTAGGGCAAAAAGACAAAAAACAAAAAAACTAGGAAAAAAATTACTTTATTTCTAATTTTCATGATTTATACATTTTATTATTAATATATATATATATATATATATATAATATATATATATATTCCTTTATGCCTGATATGCTTTTTTGGTTAGATTTTTTTTTTTTTTATTTTCTTTTTTTTTTAATTTAAGGTCATTTTCGTGTACTTTTTACTCACTTCTTGCTATATTTGGGTCATTGTCCTCTTCCCATTGACTTATTTATTTTTTGAGAAATCAAGGCAATTTGATCAGGTTTTAAAGGGTTAAGCAGCTCATAACATGTCCCATCACATGCAGCTCTTAGATGACATCACCTGGCCTCAAAGAAATTTGCAGAAATAAAAAAACTGCAACAAGAATACTGCAAACGCACCCGACAAAAACATCCACGCATGAAAAAGGTGCATCTTTTCACCATTCAGTTTATTTTATAATGCCTTGCTCGCTGTCATATGGTGTACCTCAGATCCCAATAACTTAGAAAACACTTCATGAACAGTGTGGTGTGTGGGTAAAATTCTTCGTGAACAGAAAACTCAGACGAGGAGAACCAGCCAAGATTCACTCCCCTACAGTAACACATGTAAAAGTAAGACTCATCAAGTCTTGCACTTTTAAAACCAGAATTGCTTAATAAATGAGAAATAAAATTTGTACATGTCCAGACAAAACAAAGTGATTGTGCAAAAGGGAAAATGAGATCAAGAAAAAAAAAAATCACATTCTTTTAGAGTACATGTCATGTTTTGGAAGTAAAGCTGGTGGGAAACATTTACATTATCAGCTTACTGACGTTCGGAATTTCATTCAATGTCCATTACGTTAAAAATATCTTCTTTTTTTTTTTAGCTTTTTTTTTTTTAGCTTTTATCCCCACTAAATGTCACATAAAACAAGCACTTAAAATGCAGGCAACTTCTAAGGCAACATGTGAACTAAAAACAAACTAGATACTGTATAGGGAGGTATAGGCTCCGCTATTTTTGTCCGCAAGGGCATTCCCAGACCAGATAAAATATGTCCTAATGCAAAAAAATGACACAAGAGCTATCATACAAAGTGAACTACTGAATAGAAAAGACAAAAAAAAAAACATCGACACGCAAAAACAATACTGAAATCAAAATAAAAAGGGAATCCACAGTTCCTTGGATTTGCTCTTGAAGTTAGGGTTTTTTTTTTAAGAGGACATGAGATTACTGACGCTGCATCCACAAACCCAAAAATGTTTCTTTGCTCTGAGCTGAAGACATCAAACATCTCGAAGGAGTAACCTGGCGGTCTGTGGAAGGGCTCAAAGTGAGGTTAAAGATATAAATTACGTTGATTTAGGTGTTATTTTGCATAACGGGGAATTCCACGCGCGCACTGTAGAGTTTCAAACATCCTCATGGATCTCAAAAATTCTGCATACGATTCACACTTTTTGCTGAAAAAAAAAAACGCCTTTTCACATTCTGGAGGACGGTGTAGGCTGTCAGCTGAGTGGACACACACTGACCAGGCAGCCAGAGGCCCTGAGAGCAAGAAACACACACTCACCGGCCTGCCGTCACACTCTGGGGACGCACCGCCGCTGAAGAAGAAGAAAAAAAAAAGGTCCCGCCCCGGAGCACAGCGGTGGGGGGGGTGATCCGGTTTGGGTGCAGTGATTGTTTGGTCTGCGTTCACAGAAGACACTGTGAGCATGTGCAAATGTATGTACAGAGGACGTCGTCTCCTAAGGGTCTACAACATGCAGGACACAGTAGAATGCAGGTCTCTTTACAAAGCTGGACTGGGAACAGTGTGTGTGTGTGTGTGTGTGTGTGTGTGTGTGTGTGCAGAGCATGAGTGTGTAGTGTTATAGTGCAGGGGAGGAGGAGGAGGGGTGGAGTGGGGGGGGGGGGGGTCGGGCGGGGAGGGAAGGGATAGAAGCAGTTCATAATGTCTCTGTCTCATCACGACGTGCCCTGTCTCTTCTGTTGCTGGACCCGGATCAGCTCCAGCTGTTTTTTGCACTTCTGGTAGTATGTGGACAGACTCTTGTTCTCCTCCAGCAGCTTTTTGTGCTCCTGCACCAGACGGGACGTGTTTCTGCTGGTCCTTCTCGTCTTGGTCCAGTTCAGCGATGAGCTCCTTCCTGCACACAAAGGAAATAAAGCGATATTAAATCTTGGAGCAAAGGCTGGTTTTGCTTTGTGGAATAATTCTCAATTACAGAGTTGGAGCAATGGACGACATTAAAGCTATCTTTTTTCAGAAAGTAACATTCAGACAAATTCAAAACAACATGTAACTTCTTTTCATGAAATTGAAGCTATGCCAAAGGGCTTGATGTTGTTGAATATAGAACGAGGTGATGGAGAAAATCAAATGTCGACGTCAAGATTGCAATGATATTAAGCGGTTGACTATATGCTGCTCTCACATGCGCCTCGGACATATTGTAATTACCATATGTAGGAGCACATGAACGGCCCTCCAAAATCATAACTACAATGATTTTGGCAATAAAAAAATTATATATTTCATTATTTTTTTTTCCTTGTGGCTATAATTTACTTTTGGTAATTGCACAGTTTGGTATATGCATCTATTAGCTGTAGCAAGCAGGCAAACTTTTGTTGTAAAACATTATTTAATGACATAAGGTCCTGACTTGACGTCATAAAAAAATGCTGATTGGATCTGACATATGTCTTTATGTTCAGAATCAGAATCAGAATCTAGAAGCCAAGTACATTTACATATACAAAGGAATGTGACTTGCTGTTTTGGTGCAAAACAATTAACATAAAGGAAGAATAAAACAGGGATTTTATAAAGAATTGAAGATAAGATAAAAAAATATAGAAGCAATTTAAATATATAAAATGACAAAACAGAATATAAAGGACACAAAAGTATGTACAAAAGGCACAATGGAGGGATTGTACAGGTTTTCACAAGTATAGTTCTTTATCAATGAGATGTCAAGATGTCTTTAGTCAAAGTTATTCCACTGTTCTTCCTCCTGCGGTTTAGTAAAGCTGTTGTCTTGGATTTGTCAGCTAAATTTGGCTATTGCCTTTGGGTGTCTGTCTGTACTCACACCTCCACAGTAAAATGTCTTTATCATTAAGTCACCTTGGTGAAGCTGTTTATTTTGCTGCACTTGTGGCAACACATGCACAGTAACAAAACATTTCCCAGTGCAGTGAATAACCTCAACACTGCACCCACTCTTTTTCTAAGCACCAACTTTAAATCTCTGCAGATGAAAATCAGATGCTTAGTGTGGCGATACATACTTTCTCTGGATCAGCAGGGCGATCTCTGTTTGCACTTTCAGGTATTCTTGGGCCATCTTGCAGTGCTGCTCGAACACGGCCATGGACTCTTTGGAGTTGGGACAGGGAGCGAGAGGCTGCACACCGACACACATGTTAATTTACTGCAGAATGTATTTCTGTCAGCTCTAAGAACAGTAGTAGCAGTAAGTAGATATGAGTACACCAAACATCCCGCTGATGATGTGTATTTATATTCACTTCTGAGATAGCGTCATGTTTGCAGGGATGATCCCTTTACATGAAGTCATTTATAACGAAATTCAATCTTCGAGATCAAAAAGGTGAGTTGCAACACCACCAAAGCACAGCTAAAGCTGATTCACTGCTACAGTATCTGACAATATTTACATTAAACTACAAATGAGCTGGAAGCAGCGCTGTGTGCTGCGGCGGGCTGACTGCACGGTGTACCTGCAGCTGGTGATCCAGGGTCAGATAAGCCATGGGAATGGAGTTGTCTGAGCCGTTTGTGTCTGAGAAAAGAGAAGAAAGATGTACATGTAAACATCTTCATTCGACTGAAATGAGACTAAATTGAGTTTCTCAAAATCAGACTCACACCCAGATAAATCGACTGGATTTAGTCGGGCTTTAACTGGACAGGTTTTCTGTGCGTGCTCTTAGTCGGCACCGCGGCCTCCCTCTGTGTTTACAGATAGGGACTGTTCGTCACTTATGAGGTCAGGAGGGGTGCTGCAAAATGGGTCAGGCATTTTTTTTTTAATTAAATTAACTGAGTAGGGACTTGTGTTTTTAATTTGGGCTTCTCCGTGTGTACACTGATTAATTACCAGGCCTGCAAGTTGAGTTTTGTTGGTTTTTTGTTATCATGCAGCACAGAGCTGGAATAACCTCCCACATGTTGTTAGACGAGCCCCGACTCTGAACACTTTTAAGGCAAAGCTCAAAACATTTTTTTACACTGCCTACGCCACCTGGTGATGACACATTTTAAACTGGATTTTGTATAATTTTAAATAATACTTTTATTTTTGCACCTTTGTCTGCAGTTTTGCTATTTTTTAATGATTTTTTTTTGTTGATTTTTTTTTTTATATTTTATTGCTCTGTAAAGCCCTGTTATATGAAATGAGCTTTATACAAAAAGCTGCCTTGCCTTGGTTACTTAACCCTTTGAAACCTGGACTGTCATCAGTTTTCTTATCCCTTTCTAAGCATTTAAATCTTTGAAACATTGAGCAAATTAGTATGACTTCTTTTAGAAAATATGGGGGAAAAAAAGGTAATAAGTAACTTCGGATGAAATGTCTTATAAAAGGTGACAAGAAAATTATCTTAAAAATTAGCTAAAAAACAAAACAAAAAAGAGAGAGAATAATTAGAAAATGTTCAAACAAAGGAAAAATACCAAAAAACTGTCTTTGTAATTATCTGATTTTTAAAATTTTCTATATTAATTTTATTCTTCTTATTATTCTTCTTTATTATTGTTATTTATTTATTATTATTATTTTGGGTAGTTTTCTTATAACTTTTTTGCTAACTTTTTGTTCATTTAAAAAAAAAGTTTCTCATTGCCTGCTTTCCATATTTTTGAAAGAAATAAAGCAAATTTCAGGTTTCAAGAGGGCAAAACACTTGCTGTACACATATTCCGTCTGTTTTTTGTTTGGTGCAATTGTGATATCCTTCACTCTTCTTTGATATCGTTGCAGTAGCAGACTTTTTTGGTAAAGTGATAACGAGCACCTGTGGGGTCATCAGGGGAGAAGTAACCTCTGCTGCTCGTCTTATCAGGTGGCATCATCCTCACACTGGGACTGGAGGACCGGCTGCTGTTCCTGCTCCCCTACAAGAGAACAAAAAACACTGTCAAACTGGGATGATGGTGAGGACTTTTTGTATGCAGCAACACATATGATTAACTCTGAGGTTAATCCAGTGTTAGCAGCAGACAATGTTTCAGTGTCTCCAGAGATCCTAACATGGGAACCGAATCTAAATGTTAAAGCAAATTCACCCAAACACAACCCCATAGCTCTGTCGCACCACTGGGAATCCCACAGGCAGCACTATTTATCTCCTTTAGCAACAGTATTTTTATACTAAGTCTTCACTGTGAACTCTAAATGACCTTTTGACTGCACTGAGCTGCGGGTTTACCGCCAAACTAATGGAGACGAATGTTTGGGAGAGCAGGAGAAAACGCTCCGAGCCGAGCAGCATATTTTAAGCTGCGAGTGTTTGAGGAGGCAGCATCTGGCTGTTCCTTCACTTGTGTCTTTATCTTCCTGGAGATGACATATCAAACACATGTCATACTCCGTGACCCTTTCTCCCAGAGGTTTTCTCTTTCCTGACAAAGAATGCTTCAAATGTTTATGAGAGACGGTTTCAGTCAAACATCCACGAGGCTTCACACGTGGAGCAATGACAGCGGCAAACAGAGAAATAAAGCCCTCTGGTTGGGTTCTGCCGGAGTTCAACTTTACATAAAGAGAAAGTTTTGTCTAAAAGTTATCAGGTGTGCATCATTAATCTGACATTAAAATGGAAAACATCAGCCACTTTGACTCATGGAGCAACTTAAGAAATGATTTACAACAATTAAAAAAATAATTAAAAACCAAACAAACAAGGATGGTAAGTAAGTGCTAAAAACAATCTGATACAATTTTAGATATAAAGTATAATTACATAAAAAGTTATAAAGTTGTCTGTAATAATAAAAAATGTCATTTTCTGTCATTTTCTTTTCACTTTTGCTGATTTCTTGCAATTTGCAGGTTTTTGCTGCTCATTGCCCTTTTCTCACTATACTTGCGAAAGAAAACAAACCACTATGCTCAGGTTTAAAACATTTAAATTCTTGCGAGAGGCGTCTGAACGCAGCACAAGAAAAGTGATGTCAATCCAGGTTTCAAAGGGTTAGGATAGAGTGCAACAAGACATATTCATACTAACTTTCCAGCAAGACAGCTAATTTGTGTGAAGATGTATAAATAGTCAACATGAGGGGTTAACCACAGCTCTGCTGTAGATACCAACCATGTAGGTTTCATATCGTTCACCAGCAGATTTGTCACACTGATAGAGCTATTGAAACACCAAACTGTTGTATTGTATGTGATCAGGCCATATTGCACTTTAACTTTATTTCCCACAATAATTGTGTTTTCATTCATTGACTCTGTGATATATGAGTGACAGACGGCCGTAAACCTACTCAATTCTTCCAATGGTGAATAGGAGACTGCTGTCATACATTCATGTCTTCATTAACTGGGGATATAACTGAAGTAAGCAATTAAATTAGGATGTTGAAAGCAACACAGATTATGTCAAATCCATGTCCCTACACAAGGCAGGTTTCCATTCAAGATTTACACAAAAATTAAGTGATATTTTAGAAATGCTGATCGAACACAACTGCGAGAAGACGCGTTTGAGCTGAGTGATGTTATGCGACTTCTCCTCTGGCAATAACATTCCAAGAAGCATTGGGATGGATGTTCAAAACATTAGCAGCTTTATTTCTACTGCAGCCACCACACTAGCCCTCATTATTTCCAATCCAAGGTCACGAAGGCTTATTATGCGACCAGTAACAAAAAAAAAAGGCAAGCCCCTATATGTGGGAGCAGCCACGTATGAGGGATTTCTGGGAGGTGATAGTCCACGATTTCACAGAGGAATTGTGGATTTGCGGATGATCAGCTCAACTTTTGAAGAGGTATGTGATGCAATAACAGCTCTTGTAGCTCCTGCTGCATCATGAGGGTGCCAGTTCCTACTGACAAGCATATAACCATAGCAAAGAAAAAAAGAAAACAAAGTGTTTCCATTGCAGTTTTGCAAAATATTGCTTTCTTCGAGCAAGCATAAAATTGTATTTGCAATAAATGGGAGCTTTTCCTAAACAGACATGTTTCCATTAGGCATATTTTATATTCAGAATGTCAATTTGCGCAATTTGAGGGTATTTGGTAACCTGCCTAATGACTCCAGCCATCAATGAATGAAACTCCACAGCTCCTCATCCATTCACTCCTTGTGTCTGTGTGCGTCTTACCTGGCTGGACTCTGTGCCGATGCCGGGCAGGTCCTGCACAGATCGACGTCTCTGAGGCTCACATGTGGCTGTGGACAGGATGGACACACAGAGGACAAACATGAGACCTGGTAGAGTATGCAGACGGTGATGGTGGGACACTGGTGCCCATGACTGCTTGAGGGACATCCAGGCCCACAGAGCGGCACGGGGACAGCTGCACTGACTTAACCCTCTATATTCCGACCTGTCAACATGTGCTGAGGCATGGCTACAACATGACCACAACACTAAAAGTACCCAACCCCACTGACAGTGCTGCACTGACTGGCTGGTTTGGGTTTAGGGTAAGGCCAGAGGGTCAACGAGAACCGGAAGCTACTGCACTCTGTCTACACCAAACACATAAGTGAGCGAAACCTAAGGATTAGGTCACATTTTGCGACCACAGAGCACCAGTGTGTCCTGCAAATATTAGTAACATTTGAGCTGGAGAGCCTTTAGTTTGTTGCCTGCTCACAGTGAATGAATCCTCACAGTTAAAGGCGCCCCAGTATCTGTCTGCTAACGCTAACTGTTGACCGGAAGCTTCAAATCTGCAACAAAAAACATTTACACTTCCAGCCTGAGATGAGCCAGGTCCTTCAAAGTTAAAGCACCATGGGTCCTGCTTTGATTTGCTTAATTCTAATAACACTTTTTAAAAATGTCATTAAAAAAGTGCTTTATTTAACTTTCTTGTAAGCATATTTTATTAAAAGTTATTATGACAGTAGTGTATTCAACTTTATTATATGACAGTAGCTACTTTAATATTATGTAACTGCAGTTAATCCAATGATTTTATATTTTAGTAGTTAACATTAGTTTAAAAGACATTTAAAAATACTGAGATATATACTGTGTATTGTGACATAGCCTTAAAATATTGCAATATTATTTTAAAACCATACCACCCAGCCCTATGTCATAGTAGAGACACAATCTGTTGTTTTAAACTGCATTCTTGTCGAAAATCTTTTGGTACCATGGTGCCAGCACGCTGTCTAAAATCACACACTAGAGTGGAATGATTCCACTGTTGTTTGGTTTTGTGTTAAAATGCAAAGGAGGCACAAAGGAGGGACTTAATAACGGCTATACAACTCAAACTCTATGTAAAAAGGTTTTTTATCTGCAACTGCAGGAATACCGGGTCTTAACAGGTTTATTATTATCATTATTATTATTTTTATAATTAGACAAAAAATTTAAAAATCAATAAAAAATCTGCAAAGTATTTAAAGGTTTTAGATTTATATCTAAGTTTAGAGTTTCAATGTCAACATTACAAAGGAAGCTACTATAATACTTGGGGTTGCTCTGATAATTTTAACAAAACTTCTCTTTTGTTAACTCTAGCTCTTCTTGGAGGACTAGTGTAACTTAGTAAGTTAGCAATTTTACAGAGCAAGTTGATTGATTTCTATATGCAACTGATGTGCATCAGTCCTTCCCATTGTGTAGGCTGGGTGGTGTCCTAATAGTGACGTAAAACTGGGCGATATGTACTTTTGGATGGTTGTATGTTGTGAACTGACAACCAAATAAAGATATATGTGGAAAAAATAATATAAATGAAGCTTTGAACTATTCAGTACAGCCCTGACAAAAAGCACACTGGCCGTTGCTCATTAATAGGATTGCTGACTATACTGTGCCACTCCAAATTATACTGCAATATACAGCATTACTCATTAAATCAGGTATGACCAAAATGTCAGCTTGTTAAGAGTTAATGAGGCCTTTTATCAACTTTGTTGCCATGCGATTTAAGATTGATGGCATATTTTGTCTTCAGTCTACAGTATATAATCATTCAACTGCAGCTCAAGCACAAACAATTTGTAAAATAAGTGTTCCCATGTTTCACACAACATAAAATATGCAACACGACTAAGTTGTAGGTATGGGGATTCCACATGTGATGACACATGTCGGATCAAGTCTCTTATTCACATATGGAAACTAATCCAGATTTGGGTTTATCTGGTCTAGGCTGACAACTGTACAAGCTCTGTCTATGGTACACTGAAGACACAACACATAAGGAGACACGGAGAGACACACACACACACACACACACACACACACACACACACAAACAAACACTTCAAAGACAACACAATGAACTATTTCTTTGTCCTGAAATTGAACTGAATTTTAATATATTCAGAATTATGCTTTTGCAATTGGATACATGCAGTTTGAATAATCAAATTTGGATGTCAATTCTGGATTTGCAGCCACAATTTTTTTTAACTGTTTCTCAATGGCAGGGGGTGTAACGGTGCATTTATTCATCCATCATCATTCAGTACAGGATGTTTTGTTCGGTATGTGACTTTCTTCAGTCGGGTGCCCAGAATTAGCCTGTGAAATTCCCCAATGTATTATACTTTAGCCTATGTTTAGCATGTGAGGATCGTAAATTGTAAAGAGTGAAAAATACTTGGAAGGCTCTGGCAGTGGGACAGAATATTGTCTTTATGTATAGACTGAAAAGTACACTCAACATATTGTGACTTTGAAGTGGCGTACTTTTGGTCCACTGCCATTAACCCTTAAGTATTTGGATCCTTCGTAACGTTGTCAAAATTGTATCGCTTGTTTCACTAAAGCATTTTTGAAAATTTGTTAAATTTGTTGAAAAACTGTTAAAAAGTTATGATTCACATAACTGCAAAGATGTTGACTGAGTGTGAGAAAACTGTTGAACTCAATGTGAAACTCTTAAGTCACTAAAGTCGAGGCTCAAATCTAAAGGAGACCGTGCTTTTGCCATTTGGGTCCCCTTGAGTGTGGAACGACGTGCCTGAGGAGATGAGGAGCGCAGAATGAGTGACTCTTTGAAATCACTTCTTGAAACTCACTTTTACAGACTTGCTTTGATGTGATGTCTCCTTTATTTGTTTATTCATTCATTTTTTAATCTCTCTTCCTCTATTCATTTTGCTGCTCTTACTCCATTTATCCGTTCCTTACCCTTCAGATGTCCTGTTCTTCACATCTTTTCATCTTTTTATTTACTCGTTCATCTCTCTTATTCATCTGTTTTAATCTTCTTATCTTCGTTATATCCCCCGTAATGTGATGTCGTCTTCTTATAATATTTCTTATATTATTTTTTTTTACTTTGATTGCTTTTATTCCTATATTTTCTAAAAGTTATACTTTTTACTGCCTTTTGAGATCTGCCTGCTTTACTATTTTTATTTTGCTTTATTCTTGTTGACATTTGGTATATACATTTTGTTCTGGCCTTTTTGTTTGACTCTGTTTGGCATGCTTGTTGATGTTTATTTTCATTATTCCCTTTGTTAGAACACTTTGTAAACATCTGGTTTCAAGGCTGCTATATAAATAAAGTTATTATTATTCTTATTAAATGTAGATTTGTATATTGATGTGTGTGTTTTGAAGTGCAGTTGAAACTTGAAACTCAGTAGAAATATTGTAAAATATTGTTAAAAAAACAGCGTATCTAAAGAGAACACCGTATATCTGAGTCTTTTGTAGTAATTCTGGTGTTGCTGATGTTTTTTTTTCTTCTATGGTTTATGGGTGCTTTTATTTTTACAGTAATTACTGCATATTAGCCTACATAATCTTTACATTTTTCAGACAAAAAATATTATCTTCTGCATCGCTTTTGTTTCTTCTGCTTTTCAAATGTTTTGTCCTATGAGCCCATATCTAAGGTACATCTGGAACTGTGAATTCTGTGGACCATTACACCCCTACCACTGGCCATGAGGGATTTCTGTGCTGGGGAGAAGATCTGATGTCCAGGTGTGCACATGCGATCATAAGTGCCCTACCTTCAGTAACATGCATCACCTGCCTCCCTTAGTCACTGGATTAAATTAGCCACACTCATTGTGTCTCACACGGCTCCGAAATAGAAGCCGTCTCTGACATCCGGAGCTGTCCCCATTCCTTTCATCCGTATCTTGGCTTGTAATAATAGCTTTGACCCTCAATGTGAAAGAAATTAATCAAAATGACTTTTTCAAAGTTAATGGATGTAAAGAGAGCAAAAGGGGGGAGGAAAAAAAAACAGCCATGCTTTCTCTAAGTCCTCTATGCATGAAAGGCAAGGACGAGCTCAAATGCAGAGAACTGGCGCACTGATTTTAACTCATGAGCTGCTGCAGCCAAGCCAGAGAGATGACAGAGAGGACAGGGCCATGAGTTACAGCGCTTATCTCATGTGTCACCTTATCAGATGCAATGAAGTGGTGACTAAAATGTGTCTGTATTGGCACAAGTAATAGAACATGCAATTTTGGGGTATGAAAGGTGACACCACATGAGAATATTAACTCATGTTCTGCTTCTGTCATCAAAAATCCCAGAAGACACAGAGACAAGGGGCAACTCTGATGTGTGCTTCTCCAGGACCAGCTCAGTTATAGCTTTGTTTTTTACAACCCAAATTCCAAAAAAAGTTGGGACGCTCTGTCAGACCTAACCCTGTGAACATTCAGCAAATTGGTTTGGAAAACTGGGAGAAGGCAATGAGCAATTTAATGAGACATGACCCAAAATGTAGCAAGAAATTAACAATAAAAAAAGTTTTAAGAAAAAAAAATTGCCTGGAAATAAAAAGACCCCCAACACTGCAAAAAATACCCAAAAAACATAAATTGACTTGACATCCCCCTGTAACATAAATGGAAATATAAAATTATAATAATTATTAATATAATCTTCTGGACTTTTTTCCCCCACATTTTATGTCCCAATCCCCCTTTTATTTAACCCTGATCGTTTCAGCTTAATTTATTCAATAAATTATTTGCTTTTCTGTTATATTTTCAGCTAATTTTAGAAGTTTTTGCTAATTTCTTGCTCATTTTCGGCCCATGTCTTGTTAAGTTACTTGTTGCCTTCTTGATGTTTTTGGATGAAATCAAACCAATTTGCTCACATTTCAAAGGGTTAAATATCTTATCTTTGCACCCTATTCAATTGAATTTAGGTCAAAACAGATTAGCAAATAATTGCATTTTGTGTTTATTTAGGTTTTATACAATATCCCAACTATTTTGGAATTTAACTTATATGACAGAAACTGCCCTCAGACATCCAACAAATCTGTTGTGACGGAAAATTCGGTGGCATTATATGGAGTGACACACAGGAGAACGCCACATCAAGAGCACAGCAACCCAAGCCAGCCAAGCCAAGCCAGCTCCACCCGATCACCAGGCAGCCCAGGGATCCAATGATACCTGTGACGACGATCTTGGGAACATCCAGAATGGTGCCGAATGACGCCGTTTTACGATGGCCTCGTTTATACTGCGGACGTGCTGCGAAAACACATATACACACACACACGTACAGCTGCGAACACAACAAGCATGCAGACTAAAGACAGACTTTGGGGCCACCACAGCTGGACTGGAAGCTGTGGGCAACACACATGCAGAGCATACAGTGTGCGTGCAAGGGCAGCATGCACTCGGTGCATTCCAGGCGCTGCGGAGTGGTACTGACGTGGACTGCCGGCGGCCGCGGCACTAATTCTCCCAGCACAAACAACAGCAGGCATTCACATCTATTGCTGTTTGGATTAAAAGTCTTAACAAGGCAATCTGAGGACAGAGGGCGTTCACGTTCATACTACAGTCACATTTAAGTCTGAAAACAAATCCTGACGTACTCTCTGTGCTCAAATCAATAGTCTACGGAGAAGCTCAGGAGGTTTCAGCACTGGTGAGTCTGACTGCTTTCTGTCAGAGCTTCTACAGGAGGTGAGATGTTTGACAGCTGGCTCTGACGGGCCTCAGTGTTCAGGGACATGTGGGTGTGTTTATATGAGGAATCAATATTCGCCTCAAAGTGATGAAAGCACGTAAAAAAACAAACGGATTCAAGTGTCAGGGGAGGAGTTTCTTGTGGACTTGGAGAGGCCTCATTCCAACAAGATTCACCTAACATTGCATGCCTTTCTATCCTGTGTAACTTTTCTTCTTAAGTACCAGATCATTCTTAAGAGCATGCCAATTTGCCCTGATAAGCTCATCTTCCTGCTTTCATGTGTTTTTGTGCTGTGTAATGTCTGGCATTTACCTGCAGGTGCAAATGGCATTTTGGGCTCCAGCTCCGAGAGGTCAGCGCTCATTCTTTTGCTGTCAGACGATGCCAGGCACTGTGTTCGTGCAGGCAGGCTCTCCACGCTGCCGCCCCTGGACAGAGGCAGCGTTCTCAGTGGGTCTGCCTGGGGGGACAAAAGAAGATTTTCACTGTAGCAACGTATTTTGAAATTATGTGGTTTTTCCTGTAATTTAATCTAAAACTGGTTTTCAAAAACAACATTTCAGCGGTTCTGATTAAAATGAATAATGTCTCCAGCTCTGTGTATCTTGGGTTTGTTACCAGATAATGTCATTATGAATGAACGGAAGAGATTATGGGTCCGTCTGGCTACAACAACAAAATCATCTGGCCCCTGCTGTTTAAGGATTGGATCGAACTGGTGGCAAAAATGCCTCTTTTGAACATGTTACATACAGAATAATGGAGAGAGATGATATTTCAAACAAATCTGGGGCCCCATTTTGGCCCTAAAAGAAGGAATGTAGGGACTAATGAGTTACTGGCAGCTGCTTAAATGAACTGGTAGATTCTGAAGTAACTGGTACTGTGACGGCACTTTTGTTTGTCTTTTTTTTGTTTGTTGTGTTTTTTTAATTTTTTCCTGTTGTGTTCTCTGTCTTTACTGGAGTTGCGCTTTAAAAAAAGAAAAAAAGAAAAAAGATGGGACAGTGAACATGTGTCTTGATTATGTGTCTTGGGTGTCTGTGATTTCCTTGACAAACACATAAAATAAAAGAAGACGAAGAAGATGAAGACAGAGACAATTAGTTTACCTTTGGTTTGAAATAAGGAGCAAACTGAGGCGTAATCTTGATAGTGTCGTTGCTCCCTTGAGAGTCACTGTGTTCCATGTTTGCGTCGCTTTTGTTGCTGGTGCTGGTGCCAGTGTAGTCCACATATGAACCTGTTATTTCACAAGATGAAGGACAGGACTGATGTGTTAAAGGGCTTTTGATGGTGTCTTTCATCTAAGACTTTTACATTGCTGCTTGTATTTGATAGTTAACAACACTGAAAGCATTTAAAATAAAAAATCAAAAATCTGAAAATAATTATAATAATAACTCCAAAAACTTAAGGTGGACACATGTTGGACCGGATTGAGTTCCCACAGCTGTATGGGTCCAAAAAAGTATTAGTGTCTGTACATATGCCAGATGTGCCAGTTGTGTATTCAATATCTGTGTCTGTGAATATCTTCTGTAACTTGATATGGACACGTGCATGACATCTAAATTATGAACGGTTCAAATCATGTACCGACTAAAATCATCACCTCCCTATTAAAACACAAAATATTGAAGGGATATGAGTTGGCAGAACAGAGTGGGAGACAGTAAGAGATGATACAAGACAGGCAGGCTGCTTTTTATAGTGTGACTTTTCTGCACTGAAGTGTTTCTTTGTTCTGTAATGTGTGTGTGTGTGTGTGTGTGTGTGTGTGTGTGTGTGTGTATTTGTTTATTCAGACTGATCTGTTCTTGTTTTTGTCTCAATTCTTGTTTGATGAGATCACAGTGTGTATGGTGAATACTGGGGCAGAAATTGGGAATATTCCTGTTTTTATTTTACAAAACTTAAAAAGTGGGTAGGATTTGATACGTATTCAATTTCTCACACTCCTTTTTGGACATGAAATACTTACGTTTGTTTACCGAATACATGAACACATTTAGGTGTGTTTTTCTTGCTTATATTTTAGTCTGTTTCAATTTTATTTGGCATGTTGGAACTGAAACTAAACTCTGAGATAAAAGATAACTGACTGAGGACCTACCATTACTCAGTTTACTGTGGGCAAAGAAAATGAAAGACATGAGAACATTCTTGGGTTCTGAGCATTAATTAATATGAATCCAGAGATTTTTCTGGGTAATATTTATGTTACCCACACAGAGAAACACAGTGAGCCATAATGCATTTTCCTTTTACATTCTTCTATGTTGAAAACCACTGATTGCACTGTGATATTGGATCTTAGAGACTCATGCATTAAATGCTTTGTACTGATTTTACATTTACGTCTTGTACTGGTGCATCTCAAAAGTGAGGATGATTCTTGTACCTGTGCTAGTTGCAGAGTTGCTCTGTCCCTCATCTGAATACTGGTATGGATACTGCAGGGGTTCATCAGATCCTGGGAAGTACTGCCAAAATAAAAAAAAGAAGGAATAGTGAGTAAAGTTGGCTATATTAAGCAAAGCTTCATTTAACTTATATTCTTAAAAATGCACACCTTGATTAAGGTGACAACAAAACCACATCTTTCTACCCAAACTCATCCGGTATAGAAAGTGAGGTTAATTACAATATAATAACTATTAACAACTTCTGGCATATTGTCAGTAAGAAAAAAATAAATAGCACAAATGTTTGTAATGCAACATAATTCCACACCTTCAGACTCTGAGCTGAAAATAATTCCTGAACTGCAGCTTGTGCTTTATACAGCACAGGTACAACAGACTAGGACACTAGTTTAGATGAGAACGGCCCCTCTAAAGACGAGGTCTTTCCTTAGCATTTTTAAAAAATCTTCACTCACATGATAACACTGTGAGAATGATCCTCGTATTCACGGATCCACAAAAACAACAGAAAACGCTGTGATATGCATACCAGGCCAGTAATTGGCTGTTTAATTTTGTAATGACCATACCATGAGCCTTCAAATAAAGGTGCTCTTCATCAGAGTGGTGAGTAAAAACAAACAGGCAGATAATGGAGAATGCACGTACGAGAACCGATAGCTGATCACAGTAGTGGTGCAACAAATTAAAACTTTGCTGGAGGAGCATTGATAAACTCAATAGAGTCGGCAGCAAAAACACAGCTTTGTAGTCCATCATTGTTGTTATTGTTGTCCTCCTACTTGCCGATGTTTATTTGTCTGAAACATAATGTGCATGCACCAGGTGAGGCCAGGACGTCACCTCTCTCACAGGATCCAGGCATTTCCCGTTTAAACAGCGACAGAAGGGTTTAACGTTTCATGCAAGGACTGTTGCTGTGTAAACTGCTCCTGGGACATCTGTGATGTCATTTTAGAGTCCAATTTTGTGATGCTGTTGGATAGCATCACATTATAATGACTATTTTATTGTCCACCCCATTTATATCAATAAGTGAGGGGAGGGCTAAATTACAGAAATACCTCTGTGTGAAAGGCAAAACACTGTATACTGTATGCAGCATTAAAACTTTACCCGAGGCACTCATTTCCTGCCTCTTTCTTCATAAGGACCAATTCACACATTACATTCTGCTCTGTGTGACTGAACTATCCGCTCAGGTTTATTAATTCAATCACTTTCAGTTTAATGAACGCCTTGTCGCGAGTGCGTGAGCACGGATTTACCTTCATTAGATGAGTCATGATCTTCACTATCTCCTCCATGGAAGGCCGCTGAGACGGATCTTTAGACCAGCAGCGAGTCATCAGACTCTCAATAGGCTTGGGCAAATTCTTGATTAGAGGAGGTCTTGTGCCTGAATGTGTAGAGAAAAAAAAATCATTCACATGAACAGATAGCGTTTGGCATCACACCAGACAGGCAAAGAAATATTGCAAATGTATGCTTAATCCCCTGCTTCCTGCTGCTCCAACCAGTAATGACTCAGGCAGGCACATCCAGCGGTGAAAAATATTTAACTCGTCCCCAGGTATTATTAGCGTCCCATTAGTATTCTCTTCCATCCATCTGTGGA
Organism: Plectropomus leopardus; assembly: GCF_008729295.1. Lineage (NCBI taxonomy): Eukaryota > Metazoa > Chordata > Actinopteri > Perciformes > Serranidae > Plectropomus > Plectropomus leopardus. Next base: position 28,624,871 of record NC_056478.1, on the reverse strand, counting down.
TGAAGAGAAACTGCAGGGAGCGCTGCGCAGGTGAACACACGCTCTCCTGCCAGCCTTTACTTTCACCGCCTCCCAGCAGGCCTTGCGGGGCGGCACGTCTCAGCGGCTGACAGCTGGACATGGCCTTTGCATTCTCCACACACACACGCACGCACAGAGTTAAGTGACTCACCGTTGTGCACGGCCCACATAATGCGAAAAGCTGGTCCTCCAATTTCATCAAAGGGCTTCCTGCGAGTGATCACCTCCCAGAGAATGATCCCCCAGCTGAACACGTCGCACTTCTCGCTGTAATTGCTGCCTGCGAGTACAGAAGAAACCCACAGCAACGCTTAGGTCCTTTTCAAACAGGGAAAATAGGCTCCGTTTGACACCGCTGACTGACTGATACAGGTAATTCTCTGTGGCACATTTGAGATGAGAGCGAGGATGTGCCTGAGAAAGCACCACAGCTTTTATTTCATCTCTGCTTCCAGTCGGGAGGGGGGCGAGGAGGAAAATAAGGGTGCTATTTTTTACCAAGGAACAGCTCCTGTGTTGCTTAATTACTGAGCCTATTATTGCAGAATTAAAGTGCACATCACACACCTATTCCAAAGTTGCTGTGCTGATGCAAATTAGTTGTAGAGGGTTCACAGAGAGGGCAAAAGCGATGTTTAATTGTGCTGGAGTCTTGTAACTACCCTCAAAAACAAGATAATGACGAGGGCCAAATTCATCTTTCCTCCTGACCCCCCTCGCCAAGAACACGTCTCATCATGTAGAGATACATTAGGGCTCCTGGCTGAATGAGAACACAAATTCTACACCGTCTCCTCCTGAGGGAAATAAAGCCACCAGCATCACTTCATTCGTCTTCTCTCTATGCTTGGGAGACTACCATCAATAAAGCAGCAGAGTAAGGCTGCTGTTGATGAATCAAGAATTAATGGCTCCACGCTGGGAGCGCTAAACTGCCATTAAGGTGAAAGGTGACAAAACAAATGCCGCATTTTTCACTGCATGGTACCGCAAGGCTCTACCCAACTTGCTCTTTTGGGGTTTTTCATTTGCAAAAGTTGTGGATGTGACCTCGTGCCTGTTTTTTTTTGGGTTTTTTTTTTGTATCATCATCAGGGCAATACTAACAATTCTGCACAAATCCACCAATTTTAAGTAGCCAAGCCACTGAAAAAGCAAGTTTTTCATTCACTCAAACCAGATTTAAAAAAACGGCAGCCCGCTAAAGTAGACTGTATGCTCCATTATGCAATTTGTTAAGGAAAACTATGACTAAATATTTAATTAGATATTTCTCCCGACTAAGAAGAGACGATGACGAGACGGCAACAACCTAATTAAACACTGTAAAACTGTCACTAAATCAAAATGCAACGTTGTTGATGAAAAACGACCGCGTCCACATTCTCCTTCTCTTCCTCTTCAGACTTTTTTCAACGCACATAAATGCTACTGCAGCGAGGGCTTGATTCATGTTTGTTTGCATTTTTCTCTTACCATTACAGCGGCGTAGATGGATGACACGCTGACGACGTTTTGTTCTTGCGTATTGACGTTGATGGACGTACGTCGTAGCCTGCCATTCATTAGGCTTCATCGCACAGTCTGCATACACCAGGCTTGATGTATGCAGTTTATTAGATCCATGTTGCAGAGTGTAACTGCACTAAACTTATAAGACTGCAAAAATCTCACAGTCTGCAAGAGGCTTAAAACTACAACAAAATTAACTCTAATGTCACGGTGGTTTCATGGGGTGTGGACATGGCTGAAAATCCTGACTCCACTGAGGAGTATTGTCCACAGTGGAACATGAAATAGAGAATAGAACCTGGTACCAAAGCTGAGTTGAGTCAAGTGGAACCATGCGGTGGATATGCTGCAAAAGGTGGAATGCAAGAAAGAGCTCATACACATGGATGGGCGCCTTCATTTGATGGTTGTGATTCTGTGAGCATTTCTACAAATTAAACAGTAACTAGATACACATTAACACTTTTCAGTTAAAAAGCAACTGACAGGGCAGGTATCCAAAGCTCTTTAACTACTTAGAATGCCACTCATACTTGCCTTCAAATACCTCCGGGGCCATCCAGGCTGCACTACCTTTGTTGTTGGTCATGTGGGTCTGAATGTCGCATGCTGTTCCAAAGTCACATATCTTCAGCACGGTGCCGCCTGCCACTAGAAGCAGACTGAAACAGCGAAAGCAAGAAATACGGCACATTAGATGCAGGCAATGCTTAGAACTTAGAATAATCAATAATTAGAGTTGACGCTTTCAGAGTTGTTTGAGCAGGTAAAAAAAGATGGCTGTAACCAGCGACAAGGGGAAATGTACAGATTAACACCGTGGTTTCCAAAGATTTTTACTTGTGATCCCTCTTCCCCCCAAGATTGTTTCATTAAAAGATTTTTTAGATAGATCAATAAAAATTAGATAATCATAAACATTTTGTTTAACCAAAATATGTGATTTTTGTTCTTATTTCTTAATCTTGTGAGGCTGCAGATTTAACTTAGGGTCATTTAAACAGGGTTTCACCCCCAGGTGTGAGAGAGGAAAAAAAAGAAATTTATGTTAAACTGGAAAAAAAAAAGTTGACAAGACATCAAATGAGAGCTTAATAATGCAATCTTTGTGTATCAAATTGTACAATATATTAGCTTATTGACACAATCTTATCACAAGAAATGGAGGACTGCAAGTGTAGGCTAGGGAGTAATTCTGTGGAAAATCATTAAAAGGAGCATAGAAATACATTCCTGCACAATAACGCGAAGCTGACAACTTGTGACAGTGCATGAGCTTGTTATACCTGGAAACTCCAAAACAGCTCCCTAGAAAACAGACCAGCTGGTCATTCTCAGAAAGTCCTGCCACTTTTCACTGGAGTAACACCTCTGAGATGTAAACATGCTTCAGTAACACTTTTTCAGAGGCTGTTTAAACTGATAACACAGCACTGCATTTTAAAAAAAAATGGAAAGGGGCTGGTCATGTGCTGCTTCAGGTCTGAGTAACAGATCCGTCCTTCAGATGTCCAAACATTGTGCAGCAGTTTAGAAAACTATGAGAAAAGATTTTACTACAACTTTGTCATTATCATATATCACTTATTTTTCAGTGGCTCCCAAAGTTGTGTGACTTTAAAAGAGAGTGAACACTTCTAGCTCAAAATATGAAGACAGTCTGACCAAGTACAACATTTTTTTAACACCTCAAACTAAATCAAACAAATGTAAAGGAGCAGACCAGGCATGTTGTCGGCACAGTGAAACAGGAGAGTGTGAGGTGAGGAGGAGCATACTTGGGTGGCTTGAGGTCCCTGTGAATGAGAGCCTTTGGTTTCATGCCATGGAGATAGGCCACGCCCTGGGAGCACTGAACACACCAGCTCATGGCATGGGAAGCAGTGTAATAGGGGAGGGGTTCAGCACCATGCAGCACTGTGGACAAGAGAGCACAGTCACAACCACCAGCACTGACAGCAAACCTACAGTGGAACCAAGCAGAAAGTACTGCTTCATGACACTGTCACTCACTCACTCACTCATACACATACACATACACACACACACACACACACACACACACACACACACACACAGAGAGAGAGAGAGAGAGAGAGAGAGAGAGCTAACACACAGGGCTGACACCTTCGTCTTATAACTTCAACAATTTTATCCAGGAGGGAAAAGTGACAACATTGTTCAAAAACAGTATTCACAACCAAACTGAATGACATCAAAGTTCTGGTGCCAGAGTGTCGCTCCCAGGAGGAACTTTGATAGAGATTCAGTAACTCGGGAGGAAAGCCAATTGTGAAGTGTAAAGCACAGCACAGAGTCCCATATTGTGGGATTCACATCCTAGAAAAAAAAAAAAAATGTTCTGAACCTCTTGGGAATGAAAGCTGTTCCAACCATGATGTTGGGAGAACAGATGAAAAGCCTCCACACAGTATGAAGAACTCATGCATTCATTAATCGCCTACGATGATTCCTTTAAAGCTGAGAAACGTCTAACTGCATGTATGAACAATACTATTTAAATTAGTATTCCAGATTATTCACAATTTGCCCTTATTCTTTAAGTTTTGGCCTTCATTTCAATCACACTGTCCAGATCAGAGTATTTAATGAGATCTGGGATCACAGAGACATCGATATCTCAAAATCCAATGAGGCAAGAAACATGAGGAGTCGGACGAATGGACAGGTTGTAAATAAACCAACAGATCTAAAATCACTTTTTTTGGAGGTAAACAACAACCCAAAATTTCAATACACGTCCCTCACTCTACACACGCAACCAAATCTGTCTGGGAAGTTATGGCTGATGTTTACTACAAACAGTTTGGGTAATCATTTTAGCATTTGCCTTTTTTTCTTTTACAAAAATACTTCAAATCCACCTTCCATTATATTTCAGCTTAATTACTTAATTTTGAGCCCAAGGTTTAAATAAAAAGAAGGTTATGATACAGTATGACTATAGTAGCAGTCATTGTTCAAGTTTCCGCAGCTGCACTGTCTTAAAAATCCAAAACATTGTTTTAACTTGTCTTGTAATTTACAAAAAACAAAAACAAAACAGCATACTTGTCTGCTGCAGAGCCAAGTACATAGCCCAGGTCTATTGGTAATGGTAAAGGAGTCAATTGCCTATTTTTTGCAGGTTTTCCTATGTTTAAAAAAGAGACAGTTAAGTGCCGTTTATATTCTATGAATTCTGAGTAATAAATTTGATTATGTTGCACCAAGTGTGGTCAGCTTTAGTGTTTCATATCCATTAAGTCAGACTTTTCTTCCTCCAGCGTTTGCCCGACTTATTAAATATATCGTCTTTGTATTGTTTTCGTTTTGTTGTCTTTGCGTCTTTGAGTATCCAAAAAGCGCTGTATAATCTAATTTGTTAATATTATTATTAGTAGTAGTTATAGTAGTATTGTTATGATGTAACAGTCTTAAAGTCATATTAACACATGTTCTGTAATGATGAATTCTGATGAAACACTGACATGTCTTTTAAATAAGCCACGAAGCATTACTGCATGTTTACTGTTGTTTGTTACACCTCACTATCTCTCAGGTCCATTTGAATATTTGCTGCAGGGACTAATGACGCTGTGCTGCATGTCACTACTTCATACAGGAACTGAACATATGACCAAACATGCAAACAGTGGGGGAGGAGTGGGGGGGGTGTCAACTGAACAGGGCTGCTTCTCATGTCTGTGCAAGGCTGTGCTCATTTCACTACCAGCAAGGCAGAAGAAATGCCGTCATCTCTAATACAACAGTACCGTTCTCTCGTGCTACATGTAGACTCACCATTGTACAGCGACCCTCCTTCAGCATATTCCATCACAAGGCAGACCTGAGTGGAGAATAAAATCATCAGAAACTGAAAGACTTGATCAGACAGACAATACAAACATACACAACCACTGCTGAGCATCAGTGTGGCTGCCTAGTTCATGGTATGCAGGTTTGTTAGTTACTGATCGTAAATGCACTCGCCACAAGATTCCCTCTTGTTATGTGATTTTGAGTAATTTTTTTCTTTAACTCTAAACTTTTTTTTTTTTTACAGAAATATCCTGCATAGTGTATCTTTAGAGACAATGACAGACCAAGCCGACGGTCTGGTGCAATCAATGTTGGGCCATTGCTGAGTGTTTGTCACCCTAGTCATTGCAGTGTTTCCTGCACTGCTTGTTGGCTCTTGTTGGCCCTTGTTGGTGTTTTTTCGGCCAATTCAACATGCTGAATTGGCGTTGGCAAGAGCGGAACCCGTTGGTGAATGAAATAATTATGATGGCAGTTCAGTTCAGCTCAGCGCACAAGAAGAGAAATGAAAGTCTGGAAAGAAAGCAAGCAGTGAAAGTCAAAAGGGAGTGAGATCCAAACAAACTTGATACACAAGGTAAGATTATTTTTCTTAAGCCATTGAGCTCTTTAACAGAAACATTCTGTGATGGTTGGTGGTGTTGTTGTTCACCGGTGCACGATTCGTATGCTTTGTTCTTTCAATACTTGATTGTTAATGCGCTAACTTGCCTACTAGCGTCATGACTATCTTCCAGTTTCCCTTTTTGAATGGCACATACAGTCGACGACCATCTGCTGGTGTACTGGCGGAACAGTCGGCTTTTATCCATTCAAGCTTTTCTACACCGGTTTGGTGTGTCTGCGTTTTAAGAGAGCATAACGCACGATAACATTCCACATGACTTACTGGGTTATTGCAGGAGCCATACAACTTCACAATGTTGGGGTGATTCACACGTGAAAGCTGCCGGAGCTGGAGACAAAGAGGAAACGTCACACACAGTTCCATGTGCACTATTCAGTACTATCCAAATATTTACAATCCTGTCCGTCATTACTGCTACTGATGGCACTGATATAAACCGAAACAAAAGACACTGTAACATTAACTAGATCTTGATTGTGAGTGTTAAATAAACATGTTGTAGTGTTGAGGAAAAACTCAAATAAAGACGGTTACAAGAATACCTCAACAATGAAGGCTTTCCTCTCCGATTCACTCTCAATGGTCTTGATTGCAACATCTTTGCCTTTCCATTTGGCTTTGCAAACAACACCAAAGGCTCCTCTCCCCACCACCTAAAAATGGACAGTTAAACAGTGAGTTACTGCAGGCTGTAGATGTCTACACCTTGCCATGGGCAGACCAAACCCAAACCCAACCTACCTCCTCAACTTCAATATCCTCATAGTTGATTTCTTCAAACGGATATCCAGGAGGTGTTTCAAGTATATCAGCGGATGGTAACGTTAGAGACATTACTAGCTAACGTCAGCTAGTAACTTACTGCAAATAAAAGCAAAATGCACACAAAAACAACACAAATGTCACCGTCTGTTTACAGTTAAATGGAGCACAAGGATGCGCAGAGTTGCTTCAAAACATCTTTCACAATGGCAAACTTCTATGACAAAGATGTTAGCTATTTGCATGGCTACGTAACATAATAAATACGTTAGCTACTTTCATTAAGGCAGCGCGGTTTATTGCACATGCTTTCCCGAGCTGTCAAACAAGACCAAAAAGCTTAATGTTAGCCTCCTGTCAGCTAATATGATGCAGACAACCAGCTGGCTAACCGCGTAGCTTAGCTAGCATATTGAACAGTAGCTGCGCTAGAAAAACTAACACTGAAATGTCAGTGTGCTTAAAGTTAGCTTTTGACACACGTAATACAGTAGTAAAGCATCACTACAGACAGGTACCGACAGTAAATTTACATTCCATTACCACAAAAACTATCTACTCAAGGCCTACAGTGTATTAGCTAGCCAGCTTGCGTTAGCCGGCTGGCCTGGATGCTAACGCTAGCTAACCGGGACTTGTTAGCTTCAACAATCCAACCCTTCGCAATTGACTTGTCACCAGCGCCGGCTCTCTGGACATGGGGATGTTTTTCTGCTCTTAGTGTACGGGAAACCGAGAAATAACGTCCATTTTTAAAAATAGCCTTTGTCTCTCCACTTGGCAGCCAGACATAACTTTTTTCACAACTCGTCTAGCTGGCTTGCAAGGAGTGTATTTTTATTCTTCGCAGGAGCAGCTCCATCAGGAAGTGTGTGCGCACTGCAATTGTGTCCCCCGCACATTGAACAGGACACCTCATTCCAACCTTTCAAAAAAACAGAAGAGATTCTTTCATTTTGTAACTTTTTGGGGGTGAAGCGAATATTATATATATGATATTATGGGCTTTATCATGAATTTAGCTTATTTTTTTATAGGCTATCATTCGATAGTTTTAACATGAACAAAGCACAGTATTTTATAGGACAATCATTTGTTTAAAGTTACATTAACCCCCAGGGCTCACTTTAATATTACACACACTATTTTCTACTTTCACTTTTTTTCTTTTAAACCAACATCAGTCCTAGTAATAAATATCAAATATGCTATTCACTGTGTTCTTAGATGAAAACAAAAAACACCCAAATAATTTGTGACTGGGAAAAATGCATGATCCTCCCTTTTAGGTTTATTTTAGGGAATATTTTATATTAGACTTAAACAAGAAAGTGATTTTGATCAAATATTACTATCTTAAATTTTGGTTATGATATGGTGATGTTGTTTTTACATGGCCTATCTAAAATGTAAAAATTCTGCAATAATTTCTGTTTTTGCAGTTTCGAGCTATGATAAATGACGTAATTTGGGCGATTTTGAAAGAAAACAGGCCTTACTTTTTAACTTTTTAACCATTACGTTTACTTTTGAACCATTCAACATGAAGACAACACATACAACACAGAATAGATGTTCATAATAAATTCACATATTTATCATACTCTTCTCAGAAAGTACTATTAATTTTTCATATACCTCTCACTTTGCTTTTACTGTCTAAAGAAAAAGCACAAGAATATACAAATATGACAAAATAACAACAACAACAACAACAACAATAATAATAATAATAATAATAACAAATGATAAACTTACGTTTGAAAACAAAACAGGAAGAGAAACAAACAATTAAAAACAAGCAAAAAACAAAACAAAAACAAAGAAAAAAAAACATGCCTTTTAAACCCACCAGCAGATGTCAGGGGGTATTTGAAATAGAGAATTTAAAACAAATATACAAAATAAAACCATTTAAAGTTGTCTGTCCCTCCACTAAGCCAAAGTAAAAAGCATAAGTGCCTCCCCAGTGCTTAAAAATGGTACTATGTCAATTTTGCGTACAACATTTAGAGGGGCCTTTCTGGGCATTTTTACTTTTTACACTATGAATACTAAAACTTCTTTCCCAATTCTAATTTTTTACTAATTGCCACTGTACTGCCCAAACCTCCTGCGAGATATCTCCTTTTGAATTTCTCCTTTTGTGTTTCTTGTTTGGTTTTTCCTTATGTGCTAGGATTATTTTTATTCTATCACTCCTAGGCTTGCTTATCTGGAATTATTCCATATCTCAGTGGTAAATATGTGATAAAGGCTAATAAACTTGACTCTTTCATTGACATATGACTTTGTTTGATATACAACTTGTTTGTTCGGAGCACCCCTGCCAGTTTTTCTCTGTAGACTCTGAGTTCACTTCTGCTGACCTTTGATGTAGCAATTTGGCCTCGCAAGCAAGACCCTCCTTGATCAGACAAGTCACACTTATGTAATGTCAAAATTACATTTGTGCGGAGGGATGTTATATAAACACAGCACTTGATGAATGCTAATTACATGCTCCGCTCACAGGGAGTAATAAAGCGAGTTCCCAATGGAGGCTTTCCAAACCACTAGGCAAGCACAACTCATACTAATGAGCATGAACTAATTTGTTGTGATATTGAACAGAGGGTTGTTAATAGCAGGAGCCATCCCTCTCCCCTGAAATAATTATTCTAATCGCTCATTTCAAAGGTGATTAAAATGCTCTCACCTGGCAGTTTTTCTGGGACTCCCTGCGCCGTCATATAGTTCAGGACCTGCGGTCAAGAGGAAGTTGGACGTTTGTTAACTCTCTCAGCTGCCTGACGTGTTTAAAGGGTCAGACCTGATGGACTCCTTCTGGACAGCTAACTTTTGGCTGCTTGCAAAGCTGTCATCCTTGCAGCAGTGTGGCATCATCAGGAGGATATTGAGTAATATGCTGCAACACCAAAGTGACATTTACCAGTTGGGGATAGAGTTTAATGTGATTTTTGAGACAACAAAATACAGCTGTCATCAGGTCTGCACGACGCATTCAGGAGATCCTGACAATGAATGCACAATGATTCAATTTCTAAGCTGGCTTTTATGTTAAAGTCTTTGAAAAGGTGGTTGCCAAGCAGCATTCATTTGTCTCAGATAAGCACAATATCCTTGATAAGTTTCTGTCTGGTTTCTGCTGATGCTGTTTGATCATAGCACATCGGTGAGTATACTGATGACTTGCATCTCTGAGTCTCCTCCTACCCTTTCATCAGGCTTTGGTTCTTCAGTCACTGCAAAATATTAAGTTGACTGAATTTGAGAGGACAAAACAAATAAACTTTTCTAGTCATATTAAGTTGATCTCAGTTCAGTTGTGCTTAAATCATTTAGTTTTATGAATTTGATCTCTGAATTTATTTGTACTTCAGTCCCTTAGATGAAATAAAAGGATCTCAGTTTACCTCGGTTTACATAACTTGATCTTAACTCAGTTGTACTTAATTTTCATTAGGCCGACTGTAAATGAATTGATGTCACTTCATTTGTGCTTAAATCCTTTAGTTTAAATAACATGATTTCAATTTGGTTGAACTTAAATCCTTTAGTTTACGCAACTTGAACTCATTTCAGTTGTACTTGATTTATTTAGTACATGTATTTTGATCTTAACTCACTTGTACTTAAATTGCTTATTTATGTAAGCCAAAGAATTTAAATACAACCGGACTGAGATCAAGTCTATCTGAGTAAATGTTTGTTTGTTTAGAATCAACTTGTCCTCCAACTTTTACTAGTTCAAATTAATTTGTCGTATAAGAGCATAGTCATAATAAAAAAGGCTGAGGAACATTTTCAGTTTCTCAGTCTGTCAACTTATTAGGCATCGCCTCTAAGCAGCCTCAGTGTAACTGGGTTGAACACCGAATGTAACTGAGAACCCCAGAAATGAGTACTAAAACCTCTGTTAGCATTTCAGCACTTCGTCTCAAAGTCAGTGTGTGTTTTGAATATTTTTTTTAATAGATGCCTGAAATAAGGTCTGTGGTTAATACAAGAGACTTTCACGTATTGTTCTATGACATAAAAAAATGTCATTAATAGCCCCACTCACAAACTTTGAAGCTTTTATATGTCTTGAAAGGGATAGTTGCTAACAAGTGACTAAATGAGACTACAGCTTTACAGCTTTGTAGCGGTGGCGATGAAGCCATTGTGTACTTTGTTTTAACCTAGCAATAGCTTTTTACTTCTGCATTTGGGCTTCAAAAGTCCTAAGAGTGATGTTCTTTTTTGAAGAATTTCTTGCTAAATAAAGCATGCAAGTATCATAAATGTTTGTTTACCACAGAGATTATTTTTTGCAATAATCCAAAATCCTACGAAAAAATCCCATAGGCTTTTTGAGGAGGAAACCAGAGCAACATTAGCTTCTGGGTTGGCCCACAGAAAAACATCATCCTTGGAGCACTTGACAGAAAGTGCCCTGAAAAGCAGTTGTTTTTCAGTAAGTAAAGTGTTTTTACCTGCTTTTTACCCACCAAATGTGGGTATTTTTGTTGTTTGTGTTTCCAACTGGGAAAAGTTATTTTTAGAGACACTGCTGCATTTCCTCCATGATAGTGTCACAAAAAGTGATTGTTTTTTTTTTTTTTTTACTGAGACATTGACAACTTGTCCAGCTGTTATTGCACTACCAAAACCAAATATTCTAAGCCAAAACATGGTATTTTCCCAACCATGACCAAGAGTTTTTTTTGCCTATACTTAATCACTGCACTGTTGAAATATTAAACAAGTTTCAAAATGTTATTTAATGTAGAAATGGTATGTGGAAATGTTCAATGTCAACATTTGTTCTTGTGATAGCACTGTCCTTAGAGAAGTAATTACTGCAGCCCTAAATCACCAGAAAGTTACCGAGGTCTTCTGATCAGGGCTTTTTGGTTACTCTAAACTCAAAGGAGACTTGCTCCTTAAGTGCTTTTGGACTTCCTATTGGTGGACACTTTTAAAAGATCTACTTTTTCACACTAGTCTTTGCTTCGCATATATTCATTAATTGTCTATAAATGTATATTTTAAAATTGTTCCCATTTCTTCTTCTTCTATTCATTGCTGCTTCGCTTTTTATTATGAAACACTTTTTTGATGTCTGCTCCAGAAAGGTGCTATAAATATAAATGTATTACTTTATACTGGTACTCTGGGGGTCTAATGCATATTTGGAGTCAGTGTGTTATGTGTTGCCATGGCCACAGGGTGATGCTGTTGCACTGCCAACATCTGGCCTCTGCTTCAGATGAGTGTGATAGTGATCAATCACAGCTCCCTGTTTTCCCTTCACTTATATAAGAGCAGTACATTTCATCTGTTTGTGCGCCACCGTACACAGGGATTTCTCACGATTAGAATGCATTCATTTATATTCTTATGTCAGCATCAGCAGTCTCCTGCACGGCGAAGAACCCGCTCCCTGCGTTAAGTCTCATGATTGATCACGGCTCACTCGTGCAGCTGATGACCATTTGTCTTGCGTTTATGGCTTTTAAGTGCCACGCGCGCTCTAGGTCGGCATTATGGATATCTCCGTCCCGGATAAGACTTACATTGTTTAATTAGAGTGGATGCTGGGGGGAAAGGGCTATTGTTTGCAAATATTCACCCAAATCATTTATTTATTTATTCATTTATTTATTTTATTTTTTTTGCAAGTGGAGCAACTTCCCCCCCTTCTGCACCCCGCCAGCGCGTAAACACCGCGAGACGCTTGGGGACCGCTGCAAAGTCATTTTGCAAAATCATTTTAACTTTATCTAAATGCTCTGTTCACTTGCGCTGAATTCATTTGACAGATGAAATACATCACCTGAAAAATAATCCCATAGGCTAATTAGTATTAGTCTGGGGGAAGTGTTTCTGCAGCGCGCGCACACACGGCTGAATACCCAATAGAGTCACAGTGCGAATCAAAGAGCTGCACCTGAAAGAGTGGCTTAAATCCTATAGACGGCTCTGCAAAGACTGGAGCAATGGGACTATTACAGCCAAGGCGCGTTCAAAGCCCAGGTAGAAATGAATGCATTATTTGGCCCTCTGTTCTCACTTGAAGAGCTGCTTTGAATCAGATTGCAACCTCCTGTTCACCAAGCAGTGATGGATGAAATACCTGGAAGCCATACCGGATAAAAGTACACATATCTTTTCAGAAAATGACTTTGGTGGAAGTTCAAGTCACCTATCAGAATATTGCTTATATGATCTTCACTGTACACTATTATCAAAAGTAATTTTATAATGTTAAATTATTGTTGGTTATAAAGTTTATTGCTTTGTAACACACACCTTTCACAAGCATTTAAATCTTTAAAACCCGAGCAGGTTGGTTTGCTCTATTTTGAAAGTGTGGGGAAAAAACCCCCAAAGTTTTATATCAGTAACTACAAATTTAAACACAAACTTATGTGAATTTGCCAGACTGACCCAGCTGACCCATTCTGGAGTCTCCTGATGGGTCACTCATCCTGATCTTATTATTATTATCATTATTATTATTATGGTAGTAGCAGTAGTATGAGAAATATGCTTCTCACACCCTGCATCACACTAACACTGAATCATCATCTTTGACCCCTGTGAAAATTTTGGTAACGGACCTATTCACACTGTTCTTGTTTTATTGTTGTTGTCATGCTGGTATTTATTAGTTTTGTAAGTGTTCTGTCTTTTGTCTTGCAGTAAAAGAAAAAAAAAAGAACAGAAAGGCCAAAAGATCCCACTTAACATTTCCCTTATAATATATATATATATATATATATATATATATATATATATATATATATATATATATATATATATATAAAATATAGGAAAAAAACACTTTTTTATCAGTTCTTTTCAGTCATTTCCTTTTTAAAAATTTTATTTCATTTTATTTTTTGAATTTCCAGGTAATTTTGTTGTATTTTTAATTAATTTCTTTCCAATATTTTGGGTGATTTGTTTTTTTTGGAAAGTTACTAATTTCCGTCTTCTTAGGTCCTTAAAAAAATCAGGACAATGTGCTCAGGTTTGGATGAGTTAATTTTAACTAATATATCAGGCCAATGTGTAGGTTTCGAAGGGTTAAAGAACAAAATTCATTTTTTTCTCCCCTCCCATTCCTTCATGCGTATGTCTGCCCCCTCTTCCCTTCCTTCCCTATTTTGTAGTAAGTAAATAAGATGCTTAGGGAAAATGTAGTACAGTCAAAGCATGTTTAGGAAATGTAGTTGAAATAAAAGTAAAAAGTAAAAGTTGACAGAAATGTAAAAACTCAAGTACAGTACAGATACTCCCCAAAATACTTAAGTACTGTAAAAAAGTAATGTTACTTCATTACATTACACTGTCACTAAGCGACACGGCAGCATCACAGCTGGTGGTGGCGGTAGGGGCTCGGCGGTGGCGTGGGAGTACAGGCACAGTGACCTTTCTGCATTCTTCCACACTGGGATGCATCAGACTTGATAAGTGGCTCAGAGAGGAGGGTACAGGAGCCCACGCTGCTGTTAGACGCAGCCTTTTTCCTCCCCATCATAACCTGCCGCCCACTCATCCTAACGCCTGTGCGATGAAGCCTCCTGCGTTCCTCATGTGGGATAATTTATTATCCACTCAGGCGTGTCTGAGAGGAGTGGCTGACCTTTTCATTTTCAACACTAATTCTACCTTTTGGGTGATTTTGAGAGCCAGAGTTGGTGCGTTGCACAAGACACATGCCTGCTGGATTAGCCTCCGACAAGCTGGGTGTTATAATAAAAGTGGTAATATTTTCACCTAATATTTAATGAGGTAAAGATATTGCTCTCAGGTGCCCCTGTGCTTTTATTATTTTCTGCTACGTAATTTACTTTTATTAAAAAATAAAGAAAAAAAAAGTCTTGAGGCAAATTTTGCTCGTTTTTTAATGTCACATATTTTTTTTTCTTTCTCCTTTTAAATCAGGCTGAGGCTGAATTTATCCTCTGAGGAGATAATAGAGACCTTTTATTTGCCGTTTTTGACATTTTAAGAGAGGAAACGTTATATCACACACACACACACCTACAAATGTCAGTGATGACACATCTTGTCCAAGTCCTATTTAAATGGACTTAAAGAGAGTAAACATGTACTGCAGATGACTTGGCAACAAATGAACAAATTAAACAAAATGAAATTAATTTGAATTTCCTATTAATGAAATATATTAAAATCGAATATCAAATGTATTATATTTAATTCTAATAATTAATGAAATTTAAAAATATTTATCTAGACGATATAAAGAAACAGTTATTCTTAATTACTCATGCATGCTTTTAAATTCTTACGTGCTTTGACATTTTTTTCTAAATTGCTGTGGTTACTGTTTTCATATGCATCCATAGGGTTTAATGACAATGAAAAAAAAAAAAAAATGATTTATCATTGAAAGAATTATTATTATTATTATTGTTATTATAATAATAATATAATAATAATGATTCAATTTTTGCGTACTTTGTTATAAATTAACATTAAAGAGTATATTTTCCTCTTCACAATTTGCTTCATTGCACCACCTTAAATGTTTTTGCGCAAAGTTTCTTAATCAATGCGTTGGCCTGAGTTGTGCCAACCGAAATATACAATCTCAAGTAGTATTTTGTACTTAAAAGTCAAAGGCTTTAGTTTTATAATAAATACATATTTTGATATTCATAGCGTTTTGAGGTGTAGGACAGATATCAGGGAGATATGAGTGCAAATTTGAACTAAACCTAAACAAGGGGAAAAAATTACATGAAATTAAGTAGGTGCCCCCAACATCTCCAGAGTGGTTAATGTTGCACCTTTACACCTATAGGTTTAGTCGATATACTGATCAATGTCATTGCTTTTTGGTGTATAACATATTTTTGTTATTATCTTCCATGTCATAAAGCGTCTATATCAAAATGATAAAAAACAACAACAACAGCAACAAAAACATATGGTTGTGTTTCTACCCTGGCTATAGATATCTGAAAAAAAAGTCCCAAGATTTGTGTCTGTAACTGCGCCCAATTCCACTTTTCTGACATTCATGCAAAGGTATCTTATTCTAATTCCTTGCATCACAGAGCGGTAAAGAAAAGTAGGCACTCCCACTCATATGAAACATATTAAATATATGAAATACGACTCTGTGTTGCAGTTTTGCTCTGAGTTGGTTTAAATAATGGTGAAACAAAGCATATTGCTTAAGTTTGTCACACACAAAAGCATAAAAAAAAGCTCAAATTCAGCCATCCTTTTTCGAGTGGTGCCATGACCTGCGCTATTTCCCCGTCACACAGTAAGTGGACGGATGTGGATGTTAATTCAGCCCCAAATCAACCTGCCAGCAGCCACTTTTCTCCAGCGCTGGACTTGATGAAGTAGCCTCGTGGGCATTAAGTTAAGCCTCTGTGACATATTTTCGAACATGAATTGTGTCCGACAGGCCCTGGTCAGCGTACACAAAAATCTGCACAGTGACGTCTCTCCTCTAAACTGTCATCAGATCAAACCTCAGGGTGATACCTAGGCCAACATTTGTTCATATTTTTCAGAAAAATAACAAACTAAATTGCATTATAATGAAATAATTTCAGTGCTGACATACAGCTCTCACAGGTAATCCATTTACATTTCATTCCATTTCATATGGGTGCAGATTTATGCTGTTGTTTCTGCAGCCCTGTAGGAGTGGATATGCCTCTGCAGATATCTGTGACTGTATGTTTTATCTGGCTGCTGTGCCGGCTGTTCTTCTGTTGTGTCCAGTGGGCGTGTTGAGATTTTTCTGTCTGTGTTTTGTTGCCTGTGTGTCTTAGCAAGGTTGTTGTCATAAACTCAAACTGAGAGTAATAAAAAAAAGCAGTAAATAGACAAACAAATCCTAGGAAAAAATATAATCTGAAATAATATACTATAAAATAAAAATGAACCTAAAAAATGAACAAAAATTAATTTAAGAAACTGAACAAAAAATTATTTCTTGCCTGTGTATCTCAGCAGGGTTACTATTGTAAACTCCAGCTGAAAGTAAAACAAAAATGAGCAATGAAAGGACAAACAAATCCTCAAAAAAATAAATGAATACATAAATAAATTAACTGAAATAAAATAAAAATATACAATAAGTAACCAAAAAAAAAATGAACAAAAATGTATTTTTAAACAAAACTGAACAAAAATGTATTTTTTGCCTTTGTATCTTAAGGTTATTATCGTAAACTCAAACTTAAAGAAAAACAAAAACAGGCAATAAAAAGAAAAACAAATGCTAGTGAAAATATTAACTGAAATAATAAATATAAAAATATACAATAAAAATGTACCTAAAAGATGAACAACAATTTCTTTCAAAACTTGATTTCTTGCCTGTGTATCTTAGTGGGGTTAAGATTCTATACAAATCCTGAAAAAACCCCAAACCAAACTGATACAATACAATATAAAAATAGAAAATAGAAATGACCTAAAAATGAACAAGAAATCATTCCGGTGTTAGTTTCTTAGCTATACCACAACTAAAAACCTTTCCTAACAATCTGATGTACCTTAATGACAGAATAGGTAGATTTCCACCGACTCCCAAAACAACATATATGACCGTCCCAAAAACAGCACATAATACCTTCATAAGAGTCCGTTTTAAATGCCTCTTTTACCATATAAAATGGTGGCAGTTACACTTTAAAACTTCATGGTTAGGTTAAGGCAATAAAACTAGGTGGTTAGTTTGAAAAATAATCGTTTGGCTTTAAATAAGTACTTTTGTTTTTGGTTTTTTTTGGTAATCTATTTCCGTGGTGGATTGGAGCTGGACTGAGCATGGATCTGGTGGAAATTAGAGGTTAGTCTTATAGATCAGACATTTATCTTTAATACTTTTGCCAGACCTACAAATTAAAAGCTGAAAAACAAAAAGACAGTTAACGCCCGTCATCAATTATATTCCAGCCAAACATTCAAGTTCTGTCATTCATTTTCCCCAGAGTCATTCATGCAATATCTCTCCACCCAGACGGCTATCTAACAAACATCCTGGATAACTAACAGAGGCTTTCTTATGTGTCTGGGCTTTATTTGTGTCTGAAGCAAAAAAATGTGACCACACTGAGCATAACCAGCCAGTTCCTCCTCGAAAGGCTTTGTTTGTTTTTTTGTTTTTTAACATCGAGCTCACTGCACCAGTATATATTTTCCAAGCGAATCAATCATATTTAAACAAATTGCAAAACTGTTGGATAGTATCTCGAGTTGTAGATTAGTTCTCCAAAGAGCTCCCACGGGATCCATCTCGGTAAACACTACATTTCATCCGGAGCCACCAGCTTGACAGGCCTGTCTGCGGATTTGTTTTGGCTTTTGGAGTATATGATTATGGAAACAAATCACTGGTACACAGTGGTTCAAAGCCGGAGCGGTTTTACACTCATTTAGAAGCTTGGTGTTTTTATTGGAAACATAAGAGGTTATCACAGGGCTCGTATAGCCTGTGACATCATCCCCGAGAACTTCTGGTAGCCAAGTCTTGAAATGAAGTTCGGCCCTGCTCCCACAGAGTTCCTGATAAATACTCATTTATCAAACCATTTTCACCTGGCTGTGTCCTCGACGGTGCTTCCAAAAGGGCGTGTTGAAAGATAAGATTTTTTTTCTTTTTTTTGTGGTTTGCAGACTCTACATACAGCTGCTTTCCACATCAGAGACAAGTTAATACAATCAGTTATTCCTGGCATCCTCTCCTTTGCTACCCTGACAGCTCACCCAGTCAAGAGTCTGCAGCTGTGATAAAGACAGAGGCTTTTTTTTTTTTTTTCGCCAAAAGGAAGCGGCCAGTGCTGCGGCACATCAGTGTTGTGCATCAAAACGCCTGGAGGAGTGGGATAAGGTAATGTCCGTACCCTTGAGCAGGCGGACAGTATCAAGGAGCAGAGTGTGGCGGTCTCCAGAGGGGGTCACAAAAGGGATCAAGGGCGTTCTTGTTATTTGTGATTATTCCTCCCAGTATCTGCTGGACTGCTTTTCAAACTGATAAGAAGCAGCAAGAGAAAAGTGCATTTTAGAGCTGCTTGGTCTCAACTCAGAAGCCCTGTACGAAATTGTTACAGTGTGAGGAACTAATTTCTTTTCTGTGGCACTGGGTCGTCAGGTGTGCAACCTTTCAGGGATTTGGGGGGATTATGGCCGGTGGCCACCCCTTGGCACCGTCTCTGTGCCTGACCACAGACTTTCACTTCAGCATCTGTGCAACAGCAGACAGGGTTCATGTGACAGCAGGGGATAAAGGAGAAAGCTGTTGGAGCACTTTCAAGACTTGTATGGACATTAAATTTAATGTGTATAAAAGGACTATACGCATTAACCCTTTGAAACCTGAGCAAATTAGCTTGATTTCTTTTAAACCATGGGAGGGCGACGAGCAACTTTAAAAGAAATGGCCCAAAATATTAGCAGGAATCAATAAAAAGTTACAAAATAAGAAACCCCCCTTCCCCGACGTAAAATAAAATACAAACACAAACAAATGAAAAAGGAAAATGAAATGAACGCTTTTTTGCACTTTTTTTTACACTACATCTTTTTAGACATTAAAAAATATAACTAAAAGAGATGTAATAAATATAATATAGTTCTCTGAACATTTTTTCCTCATTTTTTGAACAATAGTAAAGCGCCTGTTGGCAATATGAGAGAAAATATTTTTTTTATTTGCCAAAACTTACTTAACTTAAAATCATGTCCTTGTCAACCATGTTGATCACTGCTTGTGAACTGCGGTCAAACTAGGCAGCACTGATCAAATATAGTTTGTGACTGCATTGGACTGTTTAGCTGTAAAATTAACACATTTTTTTCCGGCCAGTAGGTGGTGCTCTGTTTGGGCTTCACTATTTTCCAATATGGAGGACTGGTCACAAAGTTTCTCACGTTACAGCTAAACAGGGCACTAAAAATGTTTCTGAAAACATCTGAGGTGAGAAATAGGCAACACAGTTAAAAAATCTTGATTCTTAAAAAGGCTGCCAAGTTTTTATTGAAGCAATGTGATTGCTAAGAATGTCAACTGTCTGGTTACAATGCCTGTTCAAGGGTTAAGTTAAGAATGGCTGTAAAGCGTGAGAGCAGTCTGTGGAGATATTAATACTAAAAACTTTATGTGCATCATTTCTCTCAACTTCCTAAACAACAATTACCAGCTCATTTGCTGACGTGAATTCAAATGAAATGTGGGGTTACACAGCGCAGACATCAGAGTGACTGAGGGGTTTGGAGTGTTTCCAGAGCTCTGTGGCCCAGCGTTTATCTCCACATGGCTCCTTTTTGCAGCAGAGGAGACTTGTGGCAGCTGCTTATTTTGCCCCTACCTTGGCATGGCTGATGAACTGTGACAGCTGATGTCTGAACAACCAGTCAAAGAAACTGCATGTAATGAGGAGTCTGCTGCTTGAGAGACAGATGCCATCATATTTCAGATAAAGTTATTCCCCTGCTCTGCCGGGGCCGTACCGGCTCTGGCAGGCTCAATGTGCCGGTGGCTGTCACGTGGTGGGTTATTCTGAGATCACTCTCCGTCTGAGCAGAGGGGGGAGAAGCAAATATCTTGGCCCTACCTACACGTGTGAAAATGTGGCTCTACGCATATAGCTTCATAGAAAATGCAGAATCTGGCCTTCAGTCTTGCTTTGGCCGTCCGCCTGCGGATGAAACGGGCCAAAGTGAGTATTCAAAGCCAGATTGTGTTGATTTAGACAACAATAGGAATCAGTCTTGGCCGGAGTTGGACTTGGAGTCCTAATTGAAAAGCTACATTTCCCACTGGTTTGAAGGTTACTCAGCTATGTTAAAGCTAGTATGACTAACGTTTTTAATTAGTGCATCATTAATATATCCATCTGTATAAATCCCATAAATACACACGTTTTCTGTAGCTGGAGACACTCTCACTCTCTCTCTCCGAACTCGTGCCAATTCTGTATTTTCGTACATTGAAATGTAAGCAGACACGTTAGTCAGATCACAGTTAGCTAAATGTGTTCCAAGTTTTGCAAAGGCTGATTCAAACATCAAGCTTCTGAACAACACTCAACATCAGACCTGTCTCTGGTGCAGATGGCAAGACTTGCAGAGAGTTACAATTTACAAAGACTTTAAAGGGATACTCCAGCTTTTTAGTACTTTTTATTTTCATAAAGTTGCACAACTCATGAGAAACAGATTTTAAAAAAAGAATAATTAAATTGATGCAGCAGAGGCCCTGTCTACACATTTGCAGATCATTTTGAAACAAACAACTTATAAGATGCAGGTTTTTCAAAATCGTAAAACAGCACATTTGGGAAATAATGACGTCTTCTGATTTTGTGTGTGCTTATTACTTGTGTAATGAGCATGCACCAGAAACAACAACAGCAACAGCAACAACAATACTACGAGCCAGAATATGTTTTTTTTCCTACACCTTACCACGTGCCCTTTTTGCCTAAACCTTACCATCAATGCCTTTGTTGTCTAATCCTAAACACGTGCTGTTATAGCAAAATCCCACCATGTGCATTTGTTGACAACATGGTAGCAGGCATCTGGAATTGCAGTTACGAAGGTTATATGCGAATTACTGGCCCATTGCTACATGGATTTTATATGAACTGTGGTACATTACTTTTTTGTAGGTATACATATGAACAAACAGCCTGCTTTATTTATGGTTCGAAAGCTCAGAAAAAATTACCATAATCTGAAAAAATGTACATTGCTCTTTCAGGGCATATTATTTATGTTCTGTGTGAATGAACTTGTAGAAAAACAGTCTGCAAAGAAAAAATTAACATGAAAATTAAAAGCAAAAACAACAAACAAAAAACTGGTGTGAAAAGGCGTCAGCACCTTAGTTTATCTGTTGCCTCTTAACAACTAATATTGTATATTTATAATCATTTTTTTGTGTTTGTGTGCTTGATGTTACAGATGACTTGAGAATGACTCTATAATATTTCCCTTACATCTCGTTCTTCATAGAATTTTAACATAAAGCACAATGCGTTTTCCCCTGTGAATGAAATGTGCTTTAAGGCCTCGAGAAGAAACCCTGTACCTCTGAGCCAACTGACTTATTTAACCTTTAGTCCACTGCCGCCCCGAGTGACAATCAGAGCAGCCTAATCTGTACACTTCAACCGCACATTTTAAAAAAGAGTCAAAGGTAACTCTCAATGTCATCCGTAAAACGTAGTGTGTGCGGGCGTGATGGGAGTCACCTCCTCTTGTGTGGTAGTGAGCTGCAACGTCGGGTCAGGTCCACTTAGAGGCAAATTTATAGTGACGTTTGAAATTAATAAAGGAAATTGAGATTCATTTATACACGCCGGCCTCAGCAGGCACATCAGCAAAACTGTCAAGCAGAGGTCACATATATCCACGCTTCCTATGGAGGAGGCCCCAAGCCAAGTAGAAAATTGCTTATTTTCCAGCTCCAACAGGATGTAGTCTTCTCTGAGGCCAGCAGCAGACATCTATTCCTATGTAAAAGCAATAGATCAGCGCTTTTAACTGAGCTTGTCAAGGCTTGCTTCTGTGGAGTTTAGTGAAAGAGCTGATATGCTACAGCTAAACATAGAAACATCACTAGTGCACAGGGCATCAATCAAACATCACTCTGCTATGCCAGCTAAAATATGTTGTTTTTCACAGATATCCACAGTTCTTTCTGTAATTTATCCCCTATTATTGTAGCTTTTCAGAATGTGATTTCACGGCTTATTGCTTGTTTTCATTCTTTAATTGGAGCTTGCTAATAGTATGTTGAATTAACAAAAAAATAAGCAGCACAAAATATATGAAAAACTCAGCGACAATGTCTCTTTCCAGAAATCATGACACTGTTATTCAAGATAATCCACAGACATTGTTGTGAACAGTTTCATTCAGGAACTATTTTCTCTCTCCTGAACTACATAAACAACTGTGCAGGAGGAAGAGTGCATCTAGTGCTGGCTTATCTAGCACCACTGAGCTAATTAATGTGATATTACAGCTCAGCCTCGGACGCCATGTATGTTTATATGCTGTCACAAGCATGCAAGACTCTTGTTCATGAGTAGATGCAGGCTTACTTCTGTGCTAAAATACCAAAAGTAAAATTAACATAAGTATAGCATAAGAAAAAATACAATATTTCCCTCTAAGATGTTGTACAGTAGAAGTGTAACGTATGCATAAAATGGCAATACTTGAGAAAAGTACATAAGTACAGTACTTGAATTAATGTACTTAATAACTTTTCACTACAGTTTTTTTCCCCGTTATAGGGTTTTTTGGGGGAGTTTTTCCTCAGTCGATGTGAGGGTCTAAAGATAGAGGGATGTCGTATGCTGTAAAGCCCTGGATAATGGGCTTTACACACAATTGACCTGACTTGACACTGCAATTACTGATATTTTACAGAGACAAAATGTTTTCAGAGATACTTTCTCTATTACTACCCAGTTGCCAGAAAAATTACTACAGATACATTACATTGGCACGTTATTATGTAGTGGATATGTTGAAACTTAATTTTTCAACAATGCTGGAGTTAATGGGGAGTGAGGTTGAGGCATAAAGACCACTTGGTTATGGTCAGGAAAAAATCATGTTTGGTTTTAAAATACCCAATTTTGGGGATACAATCTGCACTATAAATGCTGCCGTGTCTCATTTGGTACCACACAAACAGCTGGATAAGGGTGACTCATTGCTACAAAACACATGTTTGGTGCCTAAATAACAGCTAGAAAAGGGTGATTGATTGCTACGAAACACACACATATTTGGTGCCTAAATAACAACTGGAAAAGGGGGACTGATTGCTACAAAATACACAAGTTTGATGCCCAAATAACAGCTGGAAAACACTGGCAGGTCACTGCAAAATGCACGTTTGGTGCCGAAAAAGCAGATAGAAAAGAGTGGCAGGTTGCTACAAAACACAGACATTTGATGCTTAAAACATGGCTGGAACAGAGTGACTGAAGAAGTCAGCTCATTTAGTATGGTGTATTTCTCCATATCAACCTTCTCACTCCTGTGTTATCACAAAGTTATTGGTTCACGTTAACTCATCCCAAATGTGGTATGATTGTTAATGCTGTGGTAATGAACATATAGGGACAGTGCATTATGTTTTGGGTAACGTTATATGTTTCATATCATGCAGTTCAGTGCAAACTAACTAAAATAACTTAGCACTGGCCAACTTCTAATCCCAGTAATGATAGCACTAAGATAGCATCTTCGGCATGTAAATGTCTTTAGCTTACAAGTTAAAGCAATAAGTTTGTGACTCCAAGAAATGTATATTATACATAATGGTTTGATTTTATGAAATAAATGATGGCTATGCAATGCACATTATGATTGACATTACCTGTGATGTTTCTCCAGAGCTGCTACTACTTGGTACGCTGTTGCCCTCCATGTTTGCCTTTGGGGCATGTGCATGTGCAGTTGGAGGAATCGCGGATCGATTACTCTCCCTGCGACCTGACTGTGACCTCAGTGACGTCATGTCAGCACTTTTCAATTCGTACCTGTAAACTTGGATTTGTGCTCACAGTGAAGACTTCGTAGTAGTAGAAGCGTGAGTTGTATTCATAAGACTTTGCACTCACAGATTTTACACTCATACTCATAAAAAAAAAAAAAAAATCCAAACTGGAACCCAACTTCACAGACTCACATATATGAAAGCAGAATTTTATGTAAAACAACTTTTTTGACATAGAAATTGTTCAAAATTACAAATAAGAATGATTAATTATGGATACATCTTTTTGACAGCTATCTTACACCATAATTTAGTGAGTCTTTTCAGAAACATTTATATCAAAGGTATGAAACATGCAATCGTAACAAATGTACAATGCCAACATTTTGTTCTGACGTGCTTGGATGAAAACACATTTTGTATGTATGAATCTAATAAATAGTTTTCAGTTTTTGCATTTCTAGTCGTTTTAAGCAACTTGTACGGTTCAGGTCGGGCTGTGGCACGAAGACTGACACAACTAATAGTTTGAGAAATATTGCAATCACGCTTGAATATAAAAGAGTTCAATGTGGAAGGCCATTATTTATTATATTATGTCCTTTACTTCTCAATGGCCTTTTTATTCACTCTGTGGCTTTACATCCATGCCATGGAGACTCCTTATCTAGTCATTGCCTCTATATTTCTCTTTCTGTGGTCCCTTTTATACTTATTTTCCATCAGTGCAGTCTTACTTTTTCTACCATTCAAATCATTCCAGCAAACTGTTCTTTTCTCAAGGCCTTGTCTGCACCCAGTATGCTCATTGTGATTGTCTTTAGTAAACTGCAGCTCTCCTCTGATTCATCACCAGTGTCCAGGACTTTGTATTTTGCAGCACTAAATGAAGGTTAAAGCTAAAGTAGCATTCAACACCCCTTCCCCACCTTGTACTTAGGCTGCAGTTGAATTTTAAAGAAGTTTTTCTTGACAAACTATACTGCTGAGAGGAGTAACAATGTAATTTGATTTGATTTCTGGTGAATCTGTTAGTGATTTGTTAATTTTGAAGTCATCACCCCAACACCAACAATCCACCCTTCCCTCCCTGTTGAGCTCAAAGAGGCTTAATTTGCTCCTCAGAGAGGCTCCCTCATGGCTCCCTGGACACAACTATCATTGTTTCTTATCCACATCTCAGTTTGGTGCCACAGTCAGCCTCATATGATTACATGGATTAACCACAGTACTCCTTCAACCCAACTCAATGTATATTTTATACTCCACAGGAAGAACATAACCGAGTTACAGTTTCCTTTTGTATTTTTCCCCTCCAATGTTCGAGTCAGCGTTTTCATTCTCCTTTTTCATTTCCTGCATGTCTTGCTATAGTATGAAAAATGAAATGAGAACTTTTGCCTCACTTTACCTGAATTCTGCACAGCTTTAATCGAATTTTTCATTTCATCAGATTCAATCACGTAAGGGAAGCTGGTAGGCAACTTTAAAGTGATCTGGAGAACATGGCCAACTGCATATATCAAAGATATATTCTTACTTGTTTTCATAAGTTGAGTGAGTGGCTCCATAAAGCTGTTTTATTGTATTATTGAAAAAATGTAAAAAAAAAATGTATCTATGTAACAATATAATGTTGCAGAGCGCTGTACAAAAAAGCCAGGTTTGCAATGTGAATGTTATGGTGTTGACCTTCACTCACACATTCAGAAATGCTGCTTTTCAACTGAACTGTATTTAGCTGATTAAATCATAAGTATGCAGTAAGCAGAGGTATATGCTAGCAGAGATCTGTAACCCATTGAAAATATGAAAGTCATCTAAGGTGATTTTATCATAATTTGGAATGATAAGTAAACCTTTGTTGAAGTAATATTTCAGTTTGGAGCTGCATTTGGTGTAATTTTCTTTGTATTGTGTATTGATGTTGTGGGTGGGCCTGAATCCTGGACCCACCCGATTGTACAACTGGCCTATCCTAAATGATGGGAGAACATTCTTTCTCTCAAATTTGAATTTAATTTTCAACATTACGGGGACTTAGGAGGACATTGATGACTGCGGTCCACTGTTTTCTAACTTATTTTGTTCCACAGAAAGGTCCTAAAAAAGCTTTCATGATGTGGTCTTACACCACGGAACTGTTTGCACCTGTTTCCAACTTTTTTTCTACTGTTGAAACAAGCTGACATTAACTTATTGAAGATTTATTTATATTGTTAACTGATACAAGCACATGAATACAATTGCTCCCATTGTGTAGCTGACACTGCTACATATAGCTACATTCTAACTTAAGGGAAGCCTGTGATTGAGATTGTCGATGTAAATTTCTCCCCAATTCTGGATCATACTCAGCTTGTTATGATTTTGGCTTAGGAATTTTTAATATTACTTTTTTTTAAACATAAGAGATTGTTGATAAACTCCATTAGGGGTCAATCCCCAGTTTAACTGCTTCTTGTGGCCACATGTTAATGGCAGGAAAACATGTAATCTTGGGTGCCAATGTTGTTATTTTCTCCCCAGTTTTGGATCATATTCCCGCTGGAACATGTCCGGTTTTGAAGATTCTAGTTTCAAAGGTTTTATTGGTAATTTTTCATGGTGGAAAGCACCCTTAAACTTTGTTTCTCCAGTTGAAACAACAAACAAATAATACTGGTTGTAATTGTTAATTTCTACCTGATTTCAGACTAATCCCATTGAAACATGTCTGTTTCTTATTATTTTGGTTCAGAACCTTTGATTTGTTTTGGTTTTTTGTTTTGTCCTGGTAGAAAGTGCCAATATACTCTGTTACCAGTGTTGTTAATTTTTCCCTATTTTTTGAACAGATTCCTATTCTAACATGTTTTGTTGGAAAGATTTTGGTTCAGGTTCATTATTGGGGATTTTTCATGGTAGAAAATGCCAAAACACTATTTTATCCACTGCAACTCCTACATAAAGCTACATGTTAATGTCAGGGAAACATGTAGCATAATCATGGTTGCTAATATTAATTTCTCCCTGATTTGGATGTTATTCATGCTGTAACATGCATGGTTGTAAAGATTTTGGTTTAGAAGCTTTTATTGGTGACTTTTCATACTTCAGAAGGGGTGCCAAAAGAGACGGGCATGTCTCAGACAGAAGGTGAATACAGGTGTTCCAGCAGAGACAGTATGAAGAAAATATAGTGCTTTTTGAACGTTAAAGCATGTAAATATGTGATTGTAGAAACACAAAATACAAGTATGTAACTGAAAAATGGCCATGATAGGTCCCCTTTAAACAAAGGCTGTCGTCAGAGGGGCAATCAGCGTTTGGTAATTTCCTGCTCACAGAACATAACTTCCATTTGCTTGCCATATGGCTGACACCGAATCATCATAGCAGCATCCACCGACTCCTCCGTGGCATCTCAATATATTGTTGTAAACCACAGTTACTGGAGCCTGACACGCTGTATAGAATATATTCAAGGGCCAAAGGCACACAGTAAACCTATCAATCACCAGTCACTCAAAATTCACCACATTTGCACATAGTTCACCCGAGCCCAATTCACAGCTAGCTGGCTCCAATTATTCCCCCCTGCTTGTACGTTTTAAGGGTGCAGCACCCCCACAGGCCGCTCGTGCTTTCAAAGAGCTGAGAGAGTGGGCGTGCACAGGAAATATTTCCTCTAATTATTGCAGGGCTTGTGTCGAAGAACGAAGAGCACATAAATCAGAGTTTGGGGAATTTCCTGAATGCCACATATGTGACATGTTGCTTCGCTGCCTGTGTGGAGGGATTTGAAAATGAAAGGGTCTCAATGGGCTTTCTGTCGCCAAGGCTGAGAATGGAAGTTAGCATGTCACCCTGCGCGTTTACTTGATAACATGATCATGTGTGCAGATAGGTGTGACCAAAAAGTGCTTATATCAGTGCAGAACATGCCATACCCGCAGCCAGTCATATCTCCGCTGTGACTATAATAAACACTATATCACTACAAAAAAGAATAGTGATTCCTGTACTGATAAGCAATAGCAGGGATCTCCCACTGGTGCTGTTGCAGGCTGCAAACCTGAAGGAAGACTTTGAACCTCAGACTCACTTCATTTATCTCATCGCTCCACACCACGAATGTATTACTCGCAGGTTAAACTAAATCAAGCGCTCCTTGTGATTTTACATCTCTCCAGATTGTATTTAACTGTGTGGTCCCACATGGATAAATGCAGCGAGCATGTAACAAACACAGAGTGACTCGTAGAGAACTGATTGTCATTGCCAATGTCACTGAAGACATTTGGAGCATTTTCAGTGATGGTGAGGTGTGCCCGCAGAATGACATATGCTGTTATTAGGATTTTAACCACTTCTGACACTCTATCAAAAGCCAGAAACCCAGAGCTGCTTTTGAACGGGAGAAAATGCATCAGTGGGAGCCAAGATGAGCCAGGAGGCAAGATCAAATCAGAGCATCTTCCTGTTTGTATGAAAAGAATCGCTTTCTTGTGGCCGAGACCGAAACTCAAACGAAGGATTAGATAAAATAACTGAGAGCACTGCTGTTTAAAATGTAAAAAAAAAAAGAGGTAATCTATCCTTTGTTTTGCCTTTCAGCCGGCAAAAAAACAGCACCCAAGAAAGGAGACGAGGCGACTTTGTTTGTAGCGTTTCAAATTTCACAGTGTGAAGAGACTTTTCATTATGCAGGTACAAAGGCAGCTGAAAGGAGAGCAGCTGAGATGGAGACAGAGCGTTCCATCCTCTCCTCTGGTATCGGGACATGAAAGGAACACAAACATGACCTCACATTCACTTGAGACGGCCCTATGATGTGACCTGCATGCAATGTCACGCTCAAAATCCATTTTCATTTTAATGAGAACATCAGTGAGTGACATCTCCGAGGAAGCCCTCCTGTAGCTCGCGTTTTTTGGGGGTAATCTTTTGGTTGTATTGTAGAGGGCAATCAAGACTGAGCATCTCTTTTTTATTCCTAAATGATGAGTGAAAATGATATCACAGGGAAGCAAATCCTCATGAATAATATCATATTTAGTCCTTATCAATTCCTGTTGTCAGTGATATTGAATTCTTTAAAGATGGATGATGTTTATGAAGATGGGCCGATTCGGAGTCTTAACACTAAAGTCTAATATTTAATCTGCGATACTAATTGTAATTTATAAACTTTTATTAAAGGAATGCGTCACCCTCCAAATGACCCTTTTTGATATCAGTAACTCGTTATGTGTTGTGTTGAATTTGAGTTGAGTTGAATTTAAGAAAACTTTGTTTTTCTGGTACAAGAAGAATAAAAAAGTGGAGAAAAGTCGTGATGATTAAAAGTCATAAGGTTCTGCTGTTAAAATAACAACAACATTGGGTCAAAACTTCCAATTTTAAACTCTGAGAGCTCTTGTGCAGTGTAATTCAAGTATGCTCAATGCTTCACAAATAGACAGCTCAGAACTGAAACTTATCCATGTCCTCTTCAGAGCCAGACCCCACTGACAAAAACGGTAATTTTACATTGCTGAACACAGAGGCAGAAAAATCTATTCAGGGAAATCACACAAGAGAGTCAGTCAAAAACCAGGAAAGCAAACAGTGTGGCAACCGAATGGAGGAAACATGGACTTTAAATACGTAAGGGCTGATTACTGATTGCACACAGGTGAGTGAAACAAGACACAGGTGAAACACATGAAGCAATCAAAAATGAAGGGCAAAATGAGGAAGTAAAGGTAGCACTAAACACCATAAGAACACATTTCAAAATAAAACAGGAAGAAAACATTAAACACACGAACAAAAACATGACAGAATATCAGAGACCCCTATACTTCAGTTCATCAAGAATTTTCTTTGTTTTTTTTTTTGGTTTCTTCGCTCACCGTGGAGGAATTGGAGAAAAATTTCTTGACAAACAGTAACAGAAAATCATTTTGTGGGTGAAGTCTTCAATTAAGGGTGACTTATGAAGTGTAAATCTACATGTACGACCTGTACGTGCTACACGTCAGCATATAATGCAAACTATATCATGTGAAATATTGGAGAAAAAATGTAAAAAGCCAAAAAAAAACTCCCAAAAACTGAATGCAGTGCTTTATTTAGTTTCTTGAAAAACCAGAAGGACAAAAGAGTGCTGATGATGTGTGCAGCCAGAGCAGACGAGCTCTCGCTCTCCCAGCAGTAATGATGATGGCGTATACAGTATGCAGCCTTGTAATTAGGAACAGTGTCTGGGTCGTGCCAGACTGCGGCACTGCGCTACACTGAACTGAGCATCATTAACAGCTCACTCATCCCCTGTTTAAATCAAATGGCGGCAGAGAGTATCGGGCATATGTGGTAATTAGGCGATTTCTAACACATATTAGGAATTAATTGCCATTTGATAAGTAAGGGTAGAGTGTTAAGGAGGAGGGATGTTCCTGTGATGCTCCTAGCTTATTGGCATTGATTACCACAGTGAGTTAGCTGATGGAGATGGCTCAACCTTTGTCTCCGCCACTTTTTATGGAGCGTGTTTTGCTGCTTGATTATAGTGATGTTTCCCTGCTCGACGCGGATGACATTTTAAGTGAACTTCAGTTGAAATCCATACACAATGCAGCATATCAAATCCATTCTTTGTGATGTGTTCGCCGTGACTTTTGTGATGGCGAGCCGTGCTGCAGAACTTGGCTCAAGGCCTTTTTCTGTTTTTTTTTTCATCCAGACTGCTGCATATGCCCGAGTATAAATTCCAGGAAATGTGTAATGCGTTAATTTTATCTTCCCTCAATGCTTTTACAAGCCGGCATGATTCATCTCGCACCTGCTACCCGCCTGCTTCATTTTTTTACACTTTGCCCACACTAGAAGCAAGCTCCGCTCTGCTTTTTGGTGCCAGTGATGACCATGGAAGTTTGAGAAAAACAGCAGAACAGAAAGTTTTTTTGCTGGTACATCATGCTCAAAAAGTAAAAAGGGAGCTTCAAAGGAGCCAGATTCGTCCCTTTTCTTATTGGTGGTCAGCCACGAGCAGGCCTTGAACCACTGAAATCCAGCTCATCCTGATATAAAGAACTCATTTGAGGAGGCATGTTGTTCAGGCCCTGCTGTGTTCGAGTATTTTCACTAAGCCCTTTGACACAGCCATCTAGCTGAGAGCCGGCAGACTTCCACTCCTTCAGCTGTAAAGACCGCCGTCTCACTCCTCAGCACTGCAGAAATGGGAGCTTGTGTCGAGGGTATGAGACGCAGAGGAGAGAAGAAATATTTAGTCTCAGCTTGCTAGTTCACCCAATGCGGATCAAGCGAAGCAATTTTGGAGTAAATAATACCATTTCCTCCCCCCAGGCAATCAAAACACTATCTCTGTGAAAAATAACATGGGCACACACCAGATGATTGCCCGCTTTTTTTTTCCTGGCGGAAATCTACTCACCCAACTTGGGTGGTAGTGGCAGACTCTGACAAAGTTTCTCCCCGCATCCATTTTCCAGTAAACAACTGGAAAGAACTCATTTTTAGATGAGATGCTCGAAAGGAGGGCTTCAGTGTTGTGGTACGGATCTTAGAGAAGGCAATACTTTGTGCAATGTGAGTTTGAATTAGGAATTTATTAAAGTTCCTCTACTTGTGGTGATAAAACCCCTAAAAATGCACTGCTTTTCATCAAAATTACATATTTCAAGGCTTTTCCATGCCTTGAAATGGCTCTGATACAACTCTCTGCCTTTGCCACAGTTTAAATCGAAGTGGGTGGGGCTTAAACTGAAAGGATGAGACCCAGCCAACTGTTTTTTTTTTCTTCATGTTTTGGGTTAAAATAAGTATGTTTGTTACATGACAACATAACATGATGCCAGTATGCGACCAACATACACGATTTAACATAACGTTAAAACAACATTGATGGGGATGCATGATATTGAAATTTGTGCCTCAATCAGATATGCCAATACACAACAACTCATTTGGCCATTTCCAATAACAATATCAATGTATCACTTTTTTCCACAACTAATTTTTTGGGATCATCATGTCTCTTCTGTAGTGGAATTATCATCATATTATGCATACTTTTATCGTGATGGGCCATCAGCAAGTGGAGACATAAAATACAATGCTTTTCAGTGTATGTAATATTCATTTATTGTGCAAAACAAGAAAACTACTTCAACCTAAGGTTGATGTTTTATATCTGTTCACTTTGTCTATAAAGATGAAAAAAAACTAGTTTGTGATATTGGCAGAAATCAGCGTGTTGGCTGATTCCAATATTTCATTTTTAAACCAATATCTGCTGATACTGAGAATGAGCTCTTTACGTGCAGCCTATATGGCACTGCATCATGTTTTGTCCACTGGAAGGGCATCCTATGACAGTTAGACACCTTTTCATGCACATTGGTCACCACAGAGGGCATAATATTTTATCTGCTGTAAGGGAATCTAATAGGTTGTTTTTCTTTGAAACATGGAAGCACCAGGAATATGTAAGTACAATTTGGAATCCATTACTTTTACTTGGAGTATTTTTACATTTTGCTATCTGTGCCACTGGTTTGTGTTGGGTGTCAGACAAAGGCATAATCAGAGGGAAAGCAACATAAAAATAAAATAAAAGATGCGAGATACACAACAAATCTGACAGAGTGTGCATTTTTAGATTTGAAACCAAAAATGGACTTGAGCCTGCTACTATTTCCCAAGGTTCAGTCTTGTGTACTTTAAGCATCATTTAAGGGATTATTTATGGAGGTAATTCATGAGTTTTACAAGGCATTAGCAGAGCAGCTGGGACTTGAAAGACAGAAAGAAACATGGGCCTCTTCTTGGAAAATTGGAACTTTCGACATAATTACATAGTGTTTTGACAGGAACGAGAGGAAAAGAGGGCACAGATAGTGTTCGTCATTCGCCGTGAGAGCGGGGAGCGACGCTGCAGAGAGTGCCATGCTTCATGCAGCTGGAGCAGATGCTGCTGTTGTGAATAGAGCAGGATCCACGGGTGATCCTGCGAGACTGATTAGACTTCCTCCATCTTCCCCAAATGAATTCACGGTCATTGAGTGCGAGGCGACAGCACTCCTCTCCTTGTCGCTGTCGCTCCTTATTGCCCTACCTTGTACCATCCAGCTCAGTCTGGGAGCCTTCCACTGCAAATACTGAAGGACATCACTGCAGAGGAGAGAGCTGGAGGGCCCAGTCCTGCTTATGACCAGCTGCATCACTCACAAGTGGACCGCCGCATAACGATTAAGTGTCTGCATCTTTGAGCATTTATTTTTAATTAATTTTAAATCAAACTTATTGACATGTTTGGGATATGTTGTGCTAATATTGCTTTTGCATTAACCCTTAAGAGCATCAGCACTTTTCCTGGACTGCTTTCAGCCCCCTTTCACAAGCATTTAAACCTTTGTGCTCCAAACTTGGGCAATTGCTCTCAAAAACATGGCAAAAACACTATGAGCAACTTGGCAAGAAATGTCCTTCAAACTGAAGAGAAGATTTTTATTTATTTATTTTTTCTAAGTTAGGTAAAATGTTGAGAAACCTATGTAATTATCATTAGAATAATTAAATATTTGTTTGTAAATGTTCTTTTTTTTTGGGGGGGGGGGGGCGTGTGTGGGCTAGGGGGGGGGGGGGGGGGTGTGTGCAAAGTTTCTGGTGATTTTATTTTACTTTTTTTTTAAAAAAATTCTAATTTCTTGCTCATTTTTGGGTCATTACTTCTCTTCATGGCCTTATTCCCATGTTTTTTTGAAAGAAATCAGGCCCATTTGCCAAGGTTTTGAAAGGTTAAAGACACAATGAAATGCTAAATCTAATCATTATAATAATAATTATTATTATCATTATTAATGGTACTGGTTTTCATACACAATTAATGGGAAGTTAAGAACCGTATGTGCTGTATATAACTTGGCAGTCAGATAAACTCTTTCCTAACATCAAGACTCTGAAGACCGTTGTTCCCTTGTCCACAGGTTTATTGACATTGCGAGGAAAGGTGAAACTATATAAAACACAGACAGGATAAATAAATCTCTGCTTGCTCTCAACATGTACAGTATAAACAGTGCATATGTATCAAATCAATTTCCTATGAATTAAATCTCTTTTTACCCGCTACAGTTTTATGTATTTTTAATCCAAAATGTAATATATGCCAACATTTTTTAACATCTAAATTATTTTTCTTTAATATATTTATTGCAATCGTCCTTTAATGAACTTTGAGTGACCTATGAGCTGTTATAATCCTGAAACAATGGTGTCTCTAGCATCTATCACAGTTTTCTTTTTTTTTTTATCATCGAACTTCACAAATGCAGACTTATAACAAAAATAATGATCTCCAATTGTAGATCACAACAAATCAAGCATATACATACCCACAATGCTACTTTAGACGTAAAGACGTGTGCAGATGCCACTGGATCAACTCAGATGTATGCATATTAAACAGCACTTTTACGTCCTCATTTCTGGTCACATGACATGTTCTGTTCCTGACTTCCTGAGACTCTTAAAGTGACCTTAACAAACACTGGAACACCCAAAATACTGCAGAACTTAAACACTGGTTTACGTCAACATATCAACTTAGTTGTAACAGAACACCGTAAGCCAAAGCTCAAAATAAGTAGTCTCCTGATGCCATATGACTAAAACACAATGATGCTATGTAATGTTCTTGCGACCTCAATATTTCTCTGAAAGCCCCCAGTGACACTAAATGAATGGACTGAACACACAGGCTGCTCCACTTCCACTGGGATTTGGGTCTTGTCTCTACAAAAGGTGCTATTATCGCATAGAAATTTTACACATGGGCTTTAAAGCTGCATTGATTTTTTTTGACCACTTGGGCATATCAGACCAAGCTAAAAGCATTTTATTTTACTTACTTAAATGTATACTATGTAGGATATTCCTAAGAGAATAAAAAAGACACATATGTACTCAGACTAAAGTAATCCCACTCACTTATCATTTCTGACTCACTAGAAGTGTGTATGTAAAATTCACAGGTCAGATTTTTCTTTTTAGAAAATCCCCTTATTACCATGTTTCCATTGGAATTCACTGAAATTACAACATAATTTTGCCATTTAACATGCTTGTGAGACCAGACCGTAAAGCAAATTACCAAAAAAAGAGCATCTTGCAGTCATTAATTCAATACATTCAACCTTGAAAAACCAAAGACAAAAATTGGAATATGATAAACAATTATGCCATTCCAAGCTCAGCTACTTTTGCATCAAAAGAGAAAGTTGTAAACAATTCCCCACCAAACCCTTCAAAAAGACATACAATATTAATAACTTCAATGAGAAATCAGAATTTCAATTCATTACTTGTTACTAATAGCCTTCAACAACCCATCTGGGTCTGATACTGATACTGAATTAAAAAGCTAGAGAGCAAAAGTACAGAATACATTCTTTCTTTTTACTTTTTTGTGGCAAATATGGAATACTTGAAACATCTGTGAAAGTCCTTGACAGTTTTTTTGTTTCTTGTAGCTCTTCTCCTTTTGATTTGAGGAATACACACGGCTCTGGGGTCACCTTTGTGTTTTTTTTGAGAGATGTTGAGTAGGGAGGAGGAGGAGGATGAGGCACTCAGAGTGAATAGCTGCTGGCAGCTCTTCATTTGAAACTATTTAATTCACTGGGAGGTGAGTGAACTGCTCAGGAGAACAAGGGAAGACATCGGAGACACAGACAATACTGTAGACAGCCAACATATAGTGAAGACACAATGAATCACTGGGGGAGTCAGCAAATGAGGACAGGCTGGAGTAATCTGATTGTAATAGTTGTACAAGATGTAGGCACTGGATTGATTAAATCCACTGAGGCCTACGGTTTTATTAAGTCTTGTAGTGGAGATGATAACAGTGATAATGAACTACAATTCTTGCATCTTTCTCCACCTCCAATTTATATTTCTGCAACATGATTGAATCCTGACAGTAAAGATGTGGAAACCAGATGGAGCTCTCCCAATTAGAGTGACCAGACATTTCTGTGTCATAATGAAACATTCTGACCATTTGACCTCAAGACAAGTTGAGTTTCAAGTCAGTTGTGTCAAGTTCAAGAAATATGTGGTGTCCATCAAGACAAATCTGAGTCATGTCTCAAGTCAGTCAAGACAAGGTTAAGTTAAGCAGAGACAAGCAGGAAGTCAAACGAGAAAAGTCAAAGCTTTAAGGCAAGACAAGTCCAAGTTTGGACAACACCAGGATGTCAGTGCACATGCCGGCATGGATGGTTAGGACTAGGCAAAAGAAGCACATGATAAAGTGTAGAAAAAAATCATCAAATTGAGATGGGAAGCGAACGCCGGACTCCCACATGAAAGTGCGAATTTGTTTGGACCCATCCATCACTCCTCCTGCCCTGTAGGGACCTTCATAGTCCTTGTATTACATTTTTGCTGGCAGCGTTTCAACCTGTCGAAGTCCAGCTGACACCACCTAGCAGTGCATAATGTGGACTCGAAAGGTGTCGGATCTCATGCCAAAAGCGTTGTTAAAGCAGCAGTATTTGAAAATTTTGGAATGAAAACAGGCTGATTATTATTAATGGACAACAGATATATATCTTGAACTTCTCCCAAACAATTTAAGACTGGATTTGGACTTTTTAATTGACTCAAGATTCAAATTCAAGATGTCTCAGTGGACTTCAAGCAGGACTTGAACTTGTCTTGAAGGGACTTGGAATTTGATTTGAAATAATCCTGATTGACTTGAGACTCCACATGGACTTGTCTCGACTGACTTAAGACTTGAATTTACCTCTCTCACTTGACTAGTGTCTTTATGTCATTTGTTGATGTCAAGCTTCACTGCCACAATTGAATTCTCTCAAAGGAATCAATAAAGTTGTTATAACACCCTTTAAAAGCTCCTCTCATGTTAAATATGTTGAAATGTAATCCTACAAGTGCCCACATTTCACCTGTAATCTAGTTTTGCTGCTCATACTTGCAGCTGCTATACTTTAACATTTTAATCATGTCCCAGATCACATTACATGTAGTGTGACTCTCAGCTACATGAGCCACATTTTTTACGCATCCCGCCCCCCCTTCACTGGGTTTATCGATGTTTGTCACAAAGCTGTTTCCTTCCAATGGTGGATGCTGCGTTGCTGATATTAACTTTATTTACATACCACCTGCTTATCAGTGGTACACAGACACATTTTTAAAAAGTGCTTGATTCTACATTAATCCACTGACTTATCTTGACTGTGGGACAGTGTTATAAAAATATCTTCCATTTTTGAAAGGAAAGTTCCTACTTAAGGTAAAGTGTGCCCGCAGGCATGTAACAGTGTGGAAGTCAAAGCTGTTTCCTCTGCTAATTTTAGTCAATGATACTTAAAATGTGGGCATATTTCTATTAAAAACAGCGCTGTTTAAAATTCCACCCATTGTTATATTCAAGAGTTAACATCACCATGCTTGCAGGGAAAATAAGTTTCACTAAAATTGTACACTGTAAAATTTGAAAAGTTGATCTTATTTTAAATACTCTTGGAAACTGATTGCCTGGAAAAAATTAAGTAATATAACAATCAATCTTAATTTGTGTTCACTTTATATCTAATTGCAAACTTAGTTGTATTTACTTAATTTTGTGAAGTTAGTTGAATTTACTTAATTTTGTGAAGTCAGTTGTATTTACTTAATTTTGTGAAGTTGTTGCAACTTAAAAATGACAATAAAAACCACCTTGCTCTTTGTAAGTGTCAGCAACGTCAGTAAACCAAGTTAGTCTGACTTAACTTGATCATGACTAAGACAATTTTGCCGGATCAGTGAGGGCTGTTTTGTCAACGTCTGAAAATTAAAAATATGACTAGTTTGCAACCAGCGGAATATAGATATATACTTCAGTAAACTTGGTTTACTGAAGCTGGTAAAACTTAGAAAGCTTGATTTAATTAAACTAGTTATTTTCATGTAGCAACAACTTCACAAAATCAAGTAAATATAACTTAATTTTGAGTACACTTAATTAAATTTAAAGGAAAAAATAAAAAAATAATTAAAATATATAAAATTGGGTGGCATGGTGGCGTTGTGGTTAGTACTGTTGCCTCACAGCAAGAGGGTCCCCGGTTCCAACCTCTGTTTGAACGGGGTTCGGTCCGTGGGCATTAGTGACTCTAAATTGCCCTCAGGTGTGACTGTGAGCGTGTATGGTTGTCTGTCTATATGTGACGGCCCTGCGATAGTCTGGCGACCTGTCCAGGGTGTACCCCGCCTTCCACCCGATGACAGCTGGGATTGGCTCCAGCCCCCCTGCGACCCTTGCGAGGACAAGCGGTTATGGAAATAAAAATATATAAATACATTTATATATTTAAATATGTAATTGTACATATATTTTACCTTAGTTGGTTAGTTAGTTTTATATTTCTGTGTCATGTCATTTCTGGCCTTTACCACATGTTATTACAAGAATCTCAAAGCATATGTCATCAGAAAAAAAAGTAGACACATTCAAGTACTACATTCAATAAATTAAGTTACAAAATAATATATGGGCAATATTCTTGCAAAAAACAAAAAGACTGTACAGTGAAAAATACATTTACAACTTTTACAAATCTACAGTTTATCTTGATATGGAGCTTGTTTTCTCAACTCCCATGTTTTCTCCATATAACAAGCTAATATAACTGTTTCATATGTAAATAACCAACTTAATCTTTGTGCATTGTCCACATGTGCTAAATCAATCTGTTCTGCTTATGAATATATTACACTTACATGTATTTAAGCATAAATTAAGACTAATAGTTACATTTACTGACATTACTTAAGGCAATTGATTTCCTGGATTTTTTAAAAGGAAAATCAACATGTCAGATTTTACAGTGTAGCTTTGGACAGCCAGGGGTTAGTGCAGGATGTTCTGGCCTCACTTCCTTCTATAGGTTCTTGTTTTGGATTTAATCATATTGGAATAGAGGCTTAAAGATTAAATATGAAGTCAGCCCTGCCCAAAGTCCTTATGTGTAAATACAAGATAAGGGCTTTCACCGCAGGACATCTCGGGCGTCCTTACACTCTCCTCACAAATATGTACACACACACACGCACGCACACACACACACACACACACACGTACACACAGGCACACGCATGCACACATTCAAAGAAGGTCTTGCAACTGGGCTCACCAGCAGTATTCTGCACTTTAGTGTCTCTTATGGCTCATTCCCAAGGGCTTGTGCGAATAATTGGTGAATATTCCCTCCATGTAAGGGGGTAAAAAAACTCAAAGTGTTCTGTGTTGCAAAGACAAGCATCAAAGCCAGACTAGCAGCAGCAATGCGAATCACTTGAAGTGAACCAAATTCCTGACAGGGATCCCAAGGATTTTCTGTTTGTTTATTGAGACTGAATGGGGGAGGTTAACAGCAAGGAGAGAGTGCAGAGGAGGAGCGAAAAAAGCTCTTCGCCTCGTGTTATTTCAAGATTCGCCTAGGCAATTACAAAAAGCCATTTAAATGCTAACAAGCAAGATGGGCAAAACGAAACAGGACTTAAAAGACTAAACCTCCAAATAATCCCTGTGATCAAACAGGAGGGAGGACACAGTCGAGTCACGCTAAACAAAGAGGCACGCACACAGGACATTT
Source organism: Plectropomus leopardus (assembly GCF_008729295.1). Lineage (NCBI taxonomy): Eukaryota > Metazoa > Chordata > Actinopteri > Perciformes > Serranidae > Plectropomus > Plectropomus leopardus. Next base: position 28,584,952 of record NC_056478.1, on the reverse strand, counting down.
CAAGTGACTATAGACGTCTTTGGAGGATTTTTGACACTTTTGGGTTCATCTCGGAGTGGGAATGGTCTCTAAAATGATTCATTTTGATGTAACAACCACTGTTGAAATGCCCAAACAAGACTCCCAAATTACTTTGCCAATAGCTGTGATCATGTCAGATTTATTGTTATGTAGAAGCTAATAAATGCTTGCCAGTGCTCACGTAGTTCTGTATGTGATTCCTGTAATAAAGTAATATTAAAGGAATGCTTCACCGACAAAATGATAGTTTGTGTGCCAATATGGCATGTTGTGTTACATTTAATTTGTGAATAAAACTTTTCTTATTTTCTCCGCATATTTCTAGGGTGAACGAAGAATCCAAAAACAAGGATAAAAATTCTTGTTGAAGTGAAGTGAATAGGAGCCATATTTAATAACAGCAAAACTATATTGTCACATAGATTTACAACTTGCCAACTACTAATGCCGTATAATCCATTAGCAGTTTTTGGATTCCTCGTTCACCATGGAGACATGCAAGACAAGAAAGTTCACAAATACACAGTGCTTCACAAATACAATGATACACAGGGTGCTTACATGATATACAAGTGATCATTTTGTGGGTGATGCATTCCTTTAATGTTCCAAATTCAGTTTTTCAATTACACTTGTGTTTCTTGGTATTATTATATTTGCTTACTTTTGATTTCCTGCAAAGCAGTGAATGCAGAATATGACATGACATGAAGCAAGCGAATAATAAATGAGCACACGGGTGGGAGTGATGAGTTTACCCCTCACCTTTTAGACACCTGGAAAAGATGTTTTCGAATTTGATATAAAATCTGTTGCTCTTAATCCTCCACATAACATTTTAAATACCCAATATTACCTAAGAAGACAGCAAACTGATGCTTTTGGGATTCATTGAGTATTTGCTTTGACAGCTGTTTCTCATTAAGTGTTTTGCGCTGATTAATTGGGAGGCTGAATAAAAGGTGTTGCTGGGAATTGTGTTCTGAGGTGAACAAAGGTGTAAAGCAAGAGCCATTTAATTAAATATTGAACAGTCTCAGATGGATGTCTATGTTGGTGACCCAAACTGCAAGCAATGCTAATTAAAATTTCTCTTCTGTCAAGGGACCAACTGCAGATCCTCCCTCGGCTGGCTCACCTGCACAAAGCATTAATTCCAGCAGATAAACATGAAAGAGTCCTATTTAGAAGCTATTTAGAAGAACAGAGCTTTGTGCACTTTGTGCTCATGATAGGGTTGTTTTTCACATGAATGGGATATATCTCAATTCTCAAATAAAAGCTGGTGTGAGGCCAAATAATGGCAGTGTCACAAGCAACTGAGAAAGTTGCGAAAAGGGCTGGTTAAAAAATCTCAGAGTTGGTATTTATATAGCTATACGATAATAGTTAGTATGGTAAATTCAGTATAAAGTCTATTACATCATCATCAATTTTTCACAACAACATGGCATTATTCAAACATGAAATTCCAAAGCCCCATTAGTCTGAAAATTGTCTCATTGAAAACCCAAAGCACATTATCCCAAAAACAAATGACACCTCATGTACTGGAGAGGGTACATGACTTTTGCTGGCAATGCTGCGGTGAATGGATGGTTTATGCACAGAAACACTTGGCTATGGTTAGGAAAAGATCATGTTTTGGTTTGAAAACAGCCATGTTTGGTGACACAAAAGATGCCGGAAAAGCAGGGAGGGGTTGGTGGTAAACACCCAGGATCAGCTGGGAAAATGAAACTATTTGTAAGGAGTGTGAATTTGTTTTTAGGAACCAGACTTTGAAGCAATAGACATTTGCTTTGGGAAAATAGGCTGTTAGAGAAGTGGGCTTTAGGTGCACTAGGACATTTTTGGATGGGGATGGGGGTGTGGTATTCAGGGATGCTGAACAATGGTATGGCACCCTCGTATGCAGTGTTATATGAAGAAGTATATATTATATTTTTTGAGAATATCTGTGCTTTACTTGAGTTTTGTATTTCTGTTAACTTGGTGTCAGTGTGAAATAGTTTGGCCCGTTAACGGTTTGGTGTTGGATGTTAGCTGCTGCTGCTGTGCCTACGTGGCAGGAGGAGAGCAGCTCAGAAAGACGACACTTCAGTGCTGCCCCAAATTACATCAACAGCAGATCATCAGTGATCAGCTATTGCTTTACAGCCCCTCTGCCTGTTAAAATAGATTATAAATCTGTGAGAAACACAGTGAACGCTCAAAATAACAGGCTGCAAATCTGAGACAGCATTGCAACTATTTTAAAAAATATTTTCCTTGGTTCCACAATTTTATTGCCAAAAAGGCACATAAATACTGCAACCTGCATCACAACATTTTAGAAACGCTGCCATTAAATCAAACATTTAAGGCTTCAACAATCCCAAAAATGGCCTACAATATGCTTGAGTGACCATTCAGACACATCTCACTTAGATATGATATAGAATACTGATAAAACACGGGTCTAATATGACTGTCTTTCTAATAAAGTTCTCAGCTAAATAAAGACCACAAATAGAGATATTTGGTACCATGACACTGACAATCCTAATTTAATTTTAATAGATGACCTGACAGAAGAATCTGCCTCGACATATTCTTTAAATCAACGGAAGTTTATGATTAATCTTAAATTTCTTGAGATTTTCTGGCCCAGATCTCTGCTTGCAACTGTTTTTCCAATCCACAAGAAAAAAAAAGAACAAAGACGTCTTTCTACTGTCAAAAACAGGAACACTGTGTGTGGCAAAGCCTCCACTGGCAAGGTAATAAAGATGTCTACTGAGAGCTCAAACTATGAGAGTCTGGAGGAAAAAGTCTGGAATTTTATTTTTGACTCTGCAGAGCCAAAGTGACAACCTATGTCTAGCTGAAAAAATAATGAGCCGGGAAAGCTCGCTCATCACTTTAGGAGCAGCGTCTCTTTGTGATTAGACAGGAGAGCCGTCTGGACCCTTCCACGCTCCCCGGGCCGGAGTGCTGTTGTTTCTGGAGAACTCGGAAAGTTGCTTAATCATGGCCTCCCTTGGGAGAGCAGTCAGGTACTTCACCTTATGAATGCGCCGCTGCAGCAGTCACTTGCCGGCTGAATGCGTCTGCAGAAAGCTTGAGCGGCATGCGGCTGTATAAAGAGAATGATGAGACAGAGTTCCTGTCATGGTTGGAAGTCAGCGGCTGTGACCCTTGTGTAATAACTTCAATTGTTGAGTCTTTCCTCTTTCCTGTGACCTGTGTATAAATACAGCCAAAGAAGCTGAATTTGGAGAAATAGCAATTATCAAGCAGGTTTCACCTGTGAGTGCTCTCTATTTTTCCTGGATGGGCACACTGCCTTATGTGGCAAGTAAACTGAATCAAATAAGATTTCTCTTTTTTTGCCATGAGCTAAAATATTTCTATTGGAATTGGAGGTGAATAAAATAGGCATGTGTATAATCCTCTTCAAAAGGATTGCAGAGGAGTAAACCTGCCCGGCAGAAGCAAATTAAGATGTCAGCAGCAGTGTGTGGAAGTGCACACAGTCTCATGAGCTCAGATGTTAGATTATTTTTTAAAGAAGCGAATGACGAAGATGACCTCAATCACCATCGCAATTCCCTTATTAAATCAAACTCGGCAACAGCAACACCGGTGCTGATAATGCCACATTAGCTTTTACATGGATTCTCTATCAGATTCTACAAATTCAGTTTACATCATGCTGTGTGACGGAGGCTCGGCTCATTTTGGAATCGTGCCCCCTTGATGCTCGAAAAATAAAGTCACTTTGTGGATTTGTTGTATCTCAGCAGACTGTTTTTAGAGCAGAGGTCTTCATGGATCCACTAATAGTAACCAAAACCCAAACGAATATCAGAGTCGGTCCAGGTCTGATTTATTTTCTTATTATCGATTGAATTAAGTTTCATTGAATTTCCCCAGCAGACTAGGCCTATTTCAGCCTAAGCAGGGGCTGGTTCCTGGCAAGCCTAAACCAGCCCTAAGTATACACTTTATCAAAGAAGAAGGTCTTTAGTCTACGCTTTATTTATTTATTTTTATTGTTTGATGGAGGCTCGGCTCATTTTAGAATTATGCAGTGTTGATGCTCAATTTGATTCATTCATTTGAGTGAGGTCAAAGCAGAGGTCTTCATTGATCTATTAGTTGTAACTAAAACATAAACAAGCACCAGAGTTGGTCTAGGTCTGATTTACTTTCTTATTTTCAATTAATTAAATTAAATTGAATTTTCCCCGGCACACTAGGCCTATTTCAGCGTAAGTAGGGGCTGGTTCAAGGCAAGGCTGAGCCAGCCCCTAACTATGCACTTAATCAATCTAATTAGTTCATCCTTGACTTAAAGTGGAGGTTTGCACCAAATTTAAAGAAATTCTGCCCAGGTTTTCTTGAGATTTCTTGGGAATGAGACAAAAGTCAAGGTCACATTGACCTTAAATCTAATCCACCTAAATCTAATGAGTTCATCAATGAGTCCCAGTGAACATGTGAACCAGATTTGGAGAAATTCCTTTGGAAAGCATTTTTGAGATATTCTGCTCACAAGATTGGGACAGACGTATGGACTACATATGGGCAGATGGACGGACAACCCAGAGACATAATGTCTCTGGCTACAGCTGTCGCTGGTGCAGAGGCATAAAAATTAATCTACGCCCTTAGGGTTTTGTTGGGTTATCCACAGGTGGGTTTCAGAATGGGACCAAAATTTGGATGCCTGAAGCCCTGTAGTCCAAAGAGCTCCATTGTTGTTTAAGTATGTGCCAAAGAAACATAAATAGTGCTTATATTCAAATAAAACCATAATTTGGCATGTTTTAATTACACTAATTGTTGAGTCTGTAATTAAAGTCATTGCATTGAATTGCCTTTTATAATAATTTATTATACCAACATTATAACAGCAGCTAGCTGCTACACAGCAACATTTTAACACAAGCAGCTGTCTTATTCAAATTCACTCTCTTTCTTTTGTCTCTTTGTCTTCTTGTTGTGTTTGCTTGAACATGATGTAACTTGTGTTCAGAAGCAACTTTGAAATTTTACAGCAGGATTGTAGCATGACCTCTGACTTTTCAAATGAGTTCGCGCTTTCAGTGCATTAGCATAAATTGATAATATTAAGAAATTAAAACAGAATCTCTGTAATGAAGGGCCAAGGTCAAGCAATTGTCATGTCTCTGCAGGTTGTAAATTGAAAATAATAAAATTCATTCAACAATCTGCGGCAATACTTTACTCCCTTGATAATCACTTTAATTAAAGCAGTTGCAATCACTATTTTTTATGACGATATGTATCAAAGGACAATGTGAAAACAATGTGACAGTGTCAAAGAGGTCACTCATCACACTCCTGTAAGTAAAAGAATAAGCACATTTATGTGTGTTTTTTGTAAATGTCCTTAAATTTCAAACCTGTGAGTTTAAACGTCTGAAAACTGAGTAATCTGGTGCAATTTCTTTCAAAAACATGGGAATAAAAGGTAATGAGCAACTTGGTAAGACATGTTCTAAAAATTGCATGACATTGGTAGATTTAGAAATTTATCTTTAAAAACTAGGTGAAATGTTTAGGGCAAAAATAAAAAAAATAGGGGAAAAACTACATTTATAATTATCATAATTATGTATTTAAAATTACTGGTACACTGTAAAATCTGTCAAGTTGATTTTACTTTAAACAAAAATCTGAACTGATTGCTTTGAAAAATTAAGTAAATAGAATTATTATAAGTTTACTTAATATGTAATTGTTAAGTGTAATAAAATGTGTAGCTAAACTTAGTTTTATTTACCTTAAAGTGTGAAGTTGTTGCATCTCAAAAATGGAAATTTTAATGACATCAATCTTTCTAAGTTTTACCAACTTAAGTAAACTTAATATACTGTGCTATCTATGTGTATTCTGCTGGTTGCAAACCAGTACGTTATGTGCTTATTTTCCCAAACACATAAACAGAACTCATATATCTCCTCACTTCATCACTGGCAAAATCCTCTTTGTGATGATCAAGATAAGTCAGACTAACTTGGTTGACCGAAGTTGCTAACATTTGTAATTTCACTTTTCAATTTAACAATTAGCAAAGAAGTGTTTTGAAAGGTTTAGGGTTAGCCAAAATAATGAAAAAAATCATACAATAACAAAAAAATAACCAAAAGTTTAACCACCCTCCCTTCAAAAGGAAGTAAAGAACACAGATCCCACTAAAACACTAGTTCTGTCAGTCCAACACACAGCACCCACTCTGACCCGCTGACTCCAACTGTTTGCTTCTTCAGTCTTTATAAACTGCAGGCTGCTAATCAGCAGATTAATCACAGGTGTGCTCAATCACTCTCTGCACCTGGAGAAGCACACAGACAAACAGAAACAGGAAATTTCAGATATTTCCCATAGTTCCCAGCATTAAAAACTCTATAATTGCCTGAATGAACAGAAAACTCTCTCTCCCTCTCTCTCTCTCTCTCTCTCATATATATATATATATTGTGTTTTGTTTATTAGTTATGATAAAAATGTCCTCACAACTGTGATGGAGCTGGACTGTTCCAGATGTTTTTACTAAATAAACCAGGAATCTGTGAGTTTTGGAGTAAACAGGTTAATGTGTAGAAATCTCTGACTGTCGATTATCGTTAGATCCTCATTGAACCTGCTGGCAAAGTAAATAGATCTAATTGATAAAGTTACCGGCGCTGCGCCACGTGCGTAAAATGCGCACAGCGCTTCTGGAGACACACATATCGATCCAGCTGCTGTGTGATGAACACAAATATTTAACAAACTCAAAACAAAGAATAAAATGAACACATCGACACATAACGCTCGGTGATGGTAAAACTTACAATAAAAATTAATTTTGATGCGCATTTTAAAACGTTCTGGAACAAAGTAAAAGAGGCAAAACTCATCATGGTTAGATGTTGGCAACTCCGAGATGGTAAAATATAAATAGGAAATATTCTCTTTACAGTTTATAATGCAGTAGAAGTTATATAATACATTGTAAAAATGTCCTCACAGCTGTGATGGTTGCAGGACTCATCGCTGAATATGGCTGCTTTGTTCCAGAAAACTAAAAAAACCCACTGTGAGTTTAGGAGGCCTCGCTGTTCATCAGACTGACAGCAAAGGTCACATCAGATCCTCATTGATCCTGCTGGTGATGTAAATAGGTGTGCATTGATGAAGATACTGGAGATGCACATATCGATCCAGATGCTGTGTGATATTATTTAACAAACTCAGAAATTAAATAAAATAAATACATCACAGATGAGCTTTGATAAAACAATTACAGGATCTGCCTGATTACATTAAAATTAATTTTTATGCACATTTAAAATGTTCTGGAACAAAGTAAAGATAATTCCAGAGACAAAAGTTCATCATAGTTAGATGTCAACTCTAAACAACTTTCACTGGCAACAACCACTTTGAGTCGACGATTTGTGCTGAGAAATTGCATCCTGACAGGAGTAAAGACTCTCTGAAACTCACTGAAAGCCTCTCAACTCACTTCATGATGGAAACTGTAAGATTCAAACACTTTGACGCTCTTTTTATGTGTTTAACCGTCGACTGAAACACTGCTAACAGGCTAGCAGACAAGAGACAGAAGTATTTTCATTTCAACAGCCACTTAATATTAATATCAGACTTTACACACCACTGAATTCACAACATTGAAATATTTGACTTTGAAAATCATGTTTTCTAAAATTTATTTAATCTGAATTTGCCTCTTTGACATCAAAATATGACGTTTTTCGATTGAAAATATGATTGATCATGAAAATATGACATTTTTCTTGATTTGCAATTTCAAAACACCTGAATTTAAACACATCTCCTTCATTGTTTTACAATATCAATCCATAATTTCATGCATAATCAATTTCCAAATATATATATATTCCTGACTTTTTGGATAATGACTTTCAGCAATCAATTTGAGCAACTGAAACTTTTTGTTTTTAATCTGAAACTTTAATTTATGGATCTGAATTTGTGAACACTGACAAAACATATTCAAATTCAGATTTTGACATTGCAAATTAAAAAAAAGTTTATGATTTTCAAAGTAAAATATTTCAATGCCATAAAATTAAGTGACATTTGCATTTCAATATTAAGTTTTTCAGTGGCTATTAAAATGAAAATAGCCTATTTTTTTCTGTTTACTTGCTTTTATATACTTTCCCACTCCTGTTGTCACATAATATGCATAATATATGGTATTAAAGTGAAAATGAATACACATATTAAGCCTTACGTTGTTTTAGTGGACAAAAATGTTTAACAGAAAACTGCCCAAATGATCTTTTTTCGATGTTGAAGTTTGATTTCTTTTCCTGGACTGACCCCAACATGAGAAAAAGTAAAACATTGCCTTTGTTATTTCATGAAAGCTGCACACCAACAGGGTCAAAATCTGTTTCTTGGGGTAATTTTTGACTCAGCAGTTTAAAATCATTTTCATACCACAAAAAAAAAAAAAAAATAAAATAAAAAATGGAGTGATTATGAACTTAATGTAAGTCAGTTAATAGAAATGGTAGTAACTAACTGTGCTTACTTATGTGAAGTGTCAAGTACAAGTACAGCAGTAAAAATACAGAGTTGCTGTGCCGTGTAGAAGAGACCACGACTACTGAAGAGTGTCTGGAACGCAGGTCAGAAAATGAAAGACCCAGGAGGCCAAAACAAACCGCAGACAAACAAACAAACCGTGCAGCAGTATTATTTCGGTATTTTATTATTTTTAAAAAAAATAGCAAAAACAATTTTCCTGTATTGTTTCAGTGTAACCTTAATTAGCTGCAAATGGCAGATTATATTTTGAAATTGAAGGTTTTGTCCGTTGCAATGCCTGTTGCTTATGTGGCTGAATTTACATTAATACTGTGAAAGTGTAAAAAAAAAAAAGCAAAAGTGAAATTTAACATGTGATTTTAAACGAGCCGTCAGGAAATTATTGAAGTTGTGATGAAAAATGCTTACTTTACTGAATCACTGTGACGTGATGCTAACTTTCAAGGTTTTTGATTATTGGGAATTTGGAGAAACATTGTAAATCAGCAAACCTGTTTTATTTCTGTTGAAATTTTTGATGTTGAACATTAAGATTCTATAATTAAACACAGTGGTCATAGCAGATTTTTATCGTGTACTGTGTCTTTAGTATCATTCTAAATGAGTGTGTGTTACATTCAAAATGCTGTGCCGGTCTTCCTGCGAGACCACGACTACTGCAGAGTGTCTGCACGCAGTCGACCGAGAGACCCAGGAGGTTTTTGTCAGTGAAGTTTGGTGCCGCCCGCAGAACGTGTCCGTGCTGTAGCGGCGACCAGGTATGACATCTGATTTTCATATTTGGATAGAAAAAATGTTTATGTCCTACATTGTTGAGTGTAATCCTAATCAGCTGCACATGGCAGACTATATTGTGAATATTGAAGGTCTGTTTTCAAATTGTTATTGGGTGCATTTATCATTCTGGCAGTGTTTGCTCAGCTTGTTTCCTTTAAAAAAAATTTTTATTTTTTAAATTTAAAATTTTGCTTGAAATGGGGTTTTTCTACTCAGTAAGTTACTGTAAAAAAAAATTGCATTTAGACAGTATAACAGCAGAATAGGCTGCTGCTTCATGGCCGGTAAGTCAATTCCCAGCTGAAAATGGTGACATTGCAGAAACAAACGCTAAAACGCACCAATTAAAAAAAATTCCATCTGTGGTAAAAGGTGGTAAAGAGTCAATTATCAAACCCATCTGTTTCACTGTTTCCATTCTCGCTGACAACTCTCACACGGGAATTGGCGAGACACCGTTTTGACTGTGATGGTGCTTTTATTTGATAAATAGCTGAGACAGCAAGAATGTGGATGCTCTGTTTCATGTGACAATGTGACAGCACCAAAAAAAAATAGTCTGACATCCTCTCGTGTGTGTTTGACCTTCCCCAGGTGCGGACTTCTGAGCCGAAGCACCAGCCTGTTTGCTTCTGCTGGCCCCCCTCCCCAGAAGAGGAAGCGGACTGCTGCGGCTCGTCCTTCCAAGTCTTCTGAGACTCCTGAGGTGGTCAGTTCAGTGTCCACTCCTGACCCTCCACCTCAGCTGGTGACTTTGTTTCTCTTTTGAATTTAGTCCCCAGGCCCTCTGCCACCATCCCGCCTGAGGACCTGCCAGCGTGCTCCGATGTGGCCCCCAGCCCCCAGCCCTCCACTGCTGCGCCGCCTGACGACGCCCCTCTGATGATCCACAACCGGTCTGTTGAGGAGTACCAGAGGATCTACCACGAAGTCGTCGTGGATGGCATGCTGAGGTATGCTGTCAAAATCATGACTTTTTCAATCAGATCATCTGCTTCAATAATTATTATTTTAACTTTTTAATCACATGGATTGTCATGACTTAATTTGTGTTTCCTCTGCTCCTCTCAGGACCAAGAATGGCCGGCTGCGCCCATACAGTCTGGCGTTGGGTCGTCGCATCAAGCAGCACTGGCTGTGGGAGCGTCTGGAGCGTCCAACGTTCACTGAATCAGTCAGTGAGGACGGACTGGTTCATGTGGACGTGTCGTACGGGGCTGGGGACCACCCTCCCCTGTATGATGTGGACGTTTCAGGTGAACCAAAGCCCCGGACACCGCCTCAGAAACGAGCTAAGAACTAAAAGTTTCTTATTTAAGCTCAAATTTGTAAATATGTAAATAGTATTGTGTTGTTAAGCATTAAGTTTTAAGCATTTAGTTTTAGTTTTAAGTTAAGTATTATATTATAGTGTGTTAAGTTAAGTTAAGTTTATATTAAGTTAAGTTTAGTAGTAGTTAAGTTAAGTTTATAGTTTTAAGTTTAGTAGTAGCTGTGTGCTGCAAGACAGACACCTCTCCACCTTTGTCACTCTGCTGCAGAATCAGCCTTATTTCCAAGCTCATCTACTGCCTCCACCCTCTGCCAGCAGCCACCCAACTGCTGCCTGAGCATCCACCTGCAGTCTCTGCTCTCCTGCTCCTCCAACACAAAGCCTCTAACAGCCACCTTTTCAGGTTTAAACTCTGCCACCTACAGCCTCTGCCAGCAACCTGCAGCTGCCGCCTCCACCTGCAGATTCTGGCAGACGCTGCCACCAAACCTCCACCTACCACCTCCAAAGTGTCCTGCTCCACCAGAAACCAAGCCTGCCTCCACCTTGCATTTTTTAAAAATTGTGCTATCTTTAAACCTCCACCTACAGCCTCTGCCAGCAACCTGCAGCTGCCGCCTCCACCTGCAGATTCTGGCAGACCGCTGCTGCCAAACTCCACCTAAAGCCTCTGCCGGCAACTTGCAGCTCGCCTCCACCCACCTTTTTTTTTTTTCTGGCAGACGCTGCGGCTGCCAAACCTCCACCATACAGCCTCTGCCAGCAACCTGTGCAACTGCCTGCCTCCACTTGCAGATTCTGGCAGACTGCTCCGACCAACGCCTCCACCTACAGCCTCTGCCAGCAACCTGTAGCTGCCGCCTCCACTTGCAGATTCTGGCAGACAGCTGCTGACCACTCCTCTCACCTAACAGCCTCTGCCAGACCTGCACCCGAAGCCTCTGCCACCTGCAAATTCTGCAGAGCTGCTGCCTGCCTCACAGCCCCTGCAGAACCTTGCCGCCTCCACCTGCAGATTCTGGCAGACCGCTGCTGCCAAACCTCCACCTACAGCCTCTGCCAGCAACCTGCAGCTTGCTGCCGCCTCCACCTGCAGATTCTGGCAGACGCCGCTGCTGCAAACCTCTACCATAAGCTTCTGCCAGCAACCTCCAGCTGCCTCCCTGCCTCCACCTGCAGATTCTGGCAGACTGCTGCTGCTGCCAGATCTCCACCTCCAGCTCTGCCAGCAACCTGCAGCCTCCAGATTCACCTGCAGCACCTGCTAAGCAGCACACTGCAGCTACCATACCTCCATCTACAGCCTCTCATCTGCCAGGAACCTACAGCTGCCTCCACCTGTTTTTTTTTGACAGACTGGTCCAGCCGAGCCTCCACCTCCAGCCTTTGCCAGCAACCTGCAGATTCTAGCAGACCGCTAAAATAATACCGCCTCTGCTAGCATCCACCAGAACCTGATGAAGGACCCTCCTCACCCAAAACACTGCACACTCTCTCTGCAACTCTCTTGCCTCCCTCCCTCCCCTCTCTCTCTCTCTCTCCTCCATCCTCTTCTCTCCATCCATCCCTCATGCCTTCCCTTTATCCCTTCCTCACTCTATCATAATATAATATAATAAAAAATAATTTAATGTAAAAAATGCAATTTAATACAAAATAAAAAATAAAATAATTTAAAATACCAATGTTATATAATGTAACATAAAAATGATATTAAATAATATATATTATGTATATATAATAATAATTAATACAATTAATATATAATATAATCATGTATAGAAGTATTAACAGCAATTTACAGAATGTAAAACAGTATTTAAAATGATAAACAAATGCATTTTTAACATATATTTTCATTACTATTAATAAAACTTATACAAATAATTAAAAAAAAAAAATAAAAATAAAACAAAAACAATGCTAATATACTAAATATAAATAATAATATAATAATTTAATAAATATATGACATAATAATGTCCACAGAAGTATTAACAGCAGTTTGCAGAATGTAAAGCAGTATTTAAAATGAAAAACATTTACATTTATCATAATATATTTCCACACAATACTACTACTGCTTTTTTCTACTACTACTTCTACAACTACTACTACTAATAGTAATGATATATTATAAAAATAAAACAACAACAACAACAACAACAACAACAACAATAATAATAAATTAAAACAATTTCAATAATGTATTACTTCTACTGATATAATGTAATATAATAGCAAAATGTAATTTAATATAAAATAGAAAAAGTAAAATGATTCAAAATACCAATGGAATATAATGTAACATAAAATAATAATTATATAATACTACTAATAATAATAATAATAAATAAAAAAAAGAAGAATAATATAATAAAATTCCAATTATGCAAATATAATACTACTACTAATGATATAAATAATATATATTATATAATATAATATATTTAGATATAACATAATATACTGTAATGTAATATATAATAATTCTACAAAGTAATGTAATATAATGTAATGTAATTGAGTGTAAGAGAAATTAATATAATACAATGTAATGTAATATAACATCCCCTCCGAGAATCGCTACCTTAACGTGGTGGAGGGGTTTGCGTGTCCCTGTGACACGCTGGGAGCTGTGTTGTCCAGGTCTTATTAGACCCTTGTTGGGACTCCCAAGGCAAAGTTATCCCAGGGGAGGGGCCAGACTAAGAGCGGTTCAAAAAAGTCCTAGACTCATCCTTCAACTCTAAAGATGTAGCAAGATCAAGGACAAATTGTAATTTCATTTGATAAACTTTGTTTAAGAAATGATTAATAAATCTACCTTCTACCTAACTACCACTGCACCTCTGATTAGAGGGTATGAAGGAACAAATGACCTACATGGTCGTATGGTTTAGAGGACTTTTTGGTATTATAGGGTGTTCAGTTTGAAATACTTCTCAGTTTTGTTGAAAAATCATGGTTCCTCCCAAAACCTTCCTATCACAAGTTGTCACATGTTGCTGTTTTACTTTGCTTTCGCATCCACATATTGTTTTTTAGGTATCCTTCTGCATCTGCTGTTTACCAACCAATACACATGGTGACATGACATAAAAAATGACATCATCCTGCCATGATTCATGCAGACAGAGCAGGTGCTGTCTGGCCGTCCACTGGCATATAATAACACCACCAACGGTTCTGTCAGGCAGCATTCACACTTGTCGCCATCATACTGTATTTGATGGGCACACGAAAGCGGGCTTTTGGCGTTGCAATCTTTCTCCAGAAGCGCTCAAAGCAACAGTATTTTAAAAGTTGGGAATAAGAACAGGCTGTTCCTCCTCACTGTAATGCACAATGTGTGTTTGTAGAAGTTCTGTGCATTTACTATGTTAGTAAACTAACGGCCTCAGTGAGCTTCAACAATTTTCTAACTAATTTTTAAAAGACCACACTGAAAGCTGTTACTAAAAAAGTGAGCCATCGTTCCTAACCAATGTGTTGGACTAACTTAGTTACTTTTGGCAGTAACGAGTAATGTAATTTATTACTTTCTGATATTCAGTAACAGTGTTAAAAGAGCAGACAACTAGGCCCGTTTCACTCAGCAGGTGTCAGCAGTGCGTGAGCAGCGCCAAACGTGTTGTTTTTTATTTTTGTTCCCCCGTTGTCAAGTTAAAGCATCACACTGCCCGTCTGTGCAGCGCTGGTCAGGAGTTCCTCAGTTGTGTGTCAGCTGCAGCACATCTACAGAAATGGTGGCTCGCCTTTTCTTAGTAATTAATCACTTTTATTATGCAGTAATTTAAAAGTAATTGAATTACTCTTTGACAGAAGTACCTAGTGATTGTAATTAATTACTAATTATCAGTAACTTATCCAACACTGATTTCAAGTAACATCACTTTGTCAGATTTTGCAGTGTATGTTCCAGATTTGTTATTTTTTTGAAACACTTTTTCCAAGATTTGTTTGCCATTTCTGTCTTTGCTTCTTCTATTCTCTCGTCTTTTCTTTTCTTCTTATTCTTATTTTTAATTTTTTTTTTTACTGATTTCTTGGTAATTGTTTGAGTCATTTCTTTTTTATTTCTCATTGCTTCCTTTGTGTTTTTGAAAGTAATTGAGACAATTTTCTCAGCTTTCTATGTGTTATTCTGTGGTGTATAGCCAAGATTTTTAGCCCAAATACCACTACAAATAAACTTTCAAAAAGAAAGGCCTATTTTGATAAAAAAAAAAGTTGGGATTTGCTGATTATTCAGGATCTAAATACCCCACAATGTCTCGCCTCGCTCTTACCTGAAGCTAAACCCTTATCCGACCACCTATTATCTCCGACTTTTCCCACTTCTGTCTCACCTGAAACTCTCTCCTCTTTTAATATCTCTTGATAATAAGTTGAGTATCACCGTTGGACTATTCAAGTCGAGTGCGACCCAGATTCTACTGCGCTGTATTTTACCTACCTGCACAGTGTGGTATTAGATAACAGATAATAAACAGAAATGCTCTGAAATATTATGTAAAAGCCCCTTGGGATACCTCCTCATGCCTGGACAAATGTATTTATTTCTCCCTTTTTAAACTTTTATAGTTGTGTTTTTACTGTTGTGTCATTATCAGTTGGTGTCTATGTTTTATCACAGAGCTACAGGACATGGGTTTGTCTTGCCTGGGAGCTTATTAATTCAGCGGAGGTCTGATCCATAGCAGTGGTAGGCAGTGCCTGTAGCTGCTGACAGGAAGACAGAGTTTTCAGATCCTTGTGAGAGAGACAGGCTGCCATTCAGGAGTCACCTCCCATAAAAGGAGTGCCGTATGCAGAGAATGGGCCATCAACCACTGCAGTGCATCTCTCTCTGGAGGGCAGTTTCAGCACTGGCAGCTCTTTACATATGGACTGTAATGCGCTCTACAAAATGCGAGACTCCCACTGAAGACGGGATCGCAACCAAACTAACTGCTCCTTCATGCTAATGCTTTTGCACATTACTGATGTATTGGGCGATGATGATGGTAACATGATTTGGCATTCTCCTCCGCAGACGCAGGTTATACGCCGCTGATGAGCGCTTGAAAAGACAAGTCAGTCAAACGTTTCAAAACAGCAATCCGGCGTCAACTGGAGTATTTTGTTTACTTGTCAAGACGGCGCGCTTGAGCCTGGCGTGTAAAATTTTCTGTGATGACAGGGACGTTTTTAACAGGCAAGTCAATGTCACTGCGGCTGTTATGGAATGACAGGAGATAGGAATGTTTGCTTTGTGAGGAGTGATTGACTAACAACAGTCACCTTTTTTGAAAGAAAGACAGAGAATGTCGTGAGTGTCAAGCTTTGCAGTAAAATGTAAAAACGTGTCTTGCGTCCGCAGCTGCTGTGGTGTTTAGGCGTGTTCTCACTGCAGGATTTACCACCTGCTGGGAATCACACGGTCACACCATATGGCGAAAAAAAAAAACCCGATGAGCTGTTGCAGCTATCAGGCAGCAAATAGGAAACATGTTGATTTGGAGAAAATCAGGCTGTGTTCACAGGCCTCCGTGCTCAGCTGCTGCTTGTAGTAGATTTTTTTTTGACAACTGTTAACATATATTTTCACATGTGACCGATATCTTAAACCCTTTAACAGGCATTGTTACCACAAGGTTGACATTTTTTTGTAATCAAATTGCTTTACTAAAAGCTTGAAAAAACCCAAATCGATTTTAAACAGATTATTTTTATACAGTCTCTTTTAGCATTTTGATTATGCTAGAATTATTTTCAATTTTATTTTACTAAATTGACTATGTTTTTTTCATTATTTTTGTATATTATTATTTTATTATTATATCATTATTTATTATATTTTATCATATAATTTATTTGTATTCATTTATATTATGAAGATACTTATATAATTATTATATAAAATTGACAATATGGTTTTTTTAATCATATATTTTATACAGATTTGTTTGGACTAGATTCTTTTTGAATTTGTATCTATTTATTTTTGTTTGTATAGTTTTATATGTTTATTTTATGAAGTTACTTTTAGTTTTTATTTTTCTATTATATAACTTTTATTGATCGGCTTTGCAATTTACGATGTATTATGCTGGGAAATGTTTGTTCTTAATACATTGATGCATTTCGTTAACATATCCTACAGTCTTTAATGTAGCATATTTTTTTGGCAAAGGCATTTCTTAGTGTGACTACACCAGTGTCACACAAGAGCTTGCCCCAGGAATGAAACTTTTATGAGCAGATGGTAAAGTTGTCGTAAAGTTGTCAACGGTTAAGTGCAATGACGTTTATGTGACTTTGGCAATACATCCAGCCATCCTCACAACTATACAAGTAAGTTTCAATGACAAACTACTGTCAGGTGAAGACCCAGGTAAGGACAACAAGCATGCAGATGAGCTCCCCCGGTGAAGCTGTTGGATGTGGCCCTGAGGTGGTGCAGTTATAAGGCTGGTTGGATGTACTGCCAAATATAAGGAAATTAGATTGTACATGGCTTATTGTAGTGAGGTGAAAATTTAGTTCATGGAAAATGAAAAGTGCTCACAAACATAGATTTTTTTTTTTATCAAGATTAGGAGAAATCTATCTAATATGTGCATGAAAAAAGTCTTAGAGCTTTAACTTAAACAAAAGCATTTAATGTTTAGCTAAGTGTAGGTCTGTGCCATGCATGGGATGTCATAAATTGACCAGTTGTCTCTAAACTTTCCATAAGTGTCCTCCTTGAGTCCTTGCAGGCTTGTTTTTCAACTCAGGGAGCATGTGAGCACGAAGATTAGGAAAGGTTCATTCAGTTCTCAGTGACAGATCTAAAATTGGAGCCTTCATATTCACTACACGTTAGATGATGTATTTTTCCTACCTTTCAAACTGCCCCTGCTTTACAGCCATTAATAATATGGTATGGAAATGAATTTGTATAAACTTCAACTTGCTTGTGACATATTGTTTGGTATATTTGTACATTATTCCGTCTCCCTCTGTCTCTCTAACCTGAATGAGAGCATGGGTGATTTCAGAAAGCTGTTACGGGTTTAAAGGCTGGCTTTCACCCAGCTCCTCTGGGCTTTCCTTTCCCAACCAGCCAGGCAGCCTGCTGCAGTCTGCACTTTTATAAATTATTGTAAATAGTACCGTGCAAGTACCTTTAGCAGCCCTGGGGCTTTAGAGGTGGGTGGCATTTTTGTTTCACCTCTTCTCTCCCATGTTTAGGAATAAGTAAGAGACCTGTCTTGTAGTTTATTTTTTGTTTAAATATGGCTAGGTTGATTACTTTAGTTCCATTTCAGTTGTTATTTTGCCATCAAGCCCACCTTGAATCCAAAATTCCACATTAAATTGTGAGAAAATAAATACTCTGAGGGCTCAAATTCCTGTTATTGGTGGTTCTTGGGAGATGAAAAGAAGTAAAACATATTTTCATGTCACATCTGTTGTAGGCTGGAGGGGGCGTAACTCTTCAGATCAATAATCACTAGTGGTCAACATCACTTCTATCTAAATGTCTTTATCTCTGTATGATAATAGACTTTACACTTTTAAATTCTGCGCAACTTTTGGGACCATACTTTTTCTGTTACTTAAATAATACATATACTGGGTTCTGTGATGGACATTTCTTACTGGCAGTTGGCTTTACTGACCCAACAGTCATTCAGTCTTTATTTAGTCTTAATGGATCATTGAGAGAAAGCTCTCACTTACAATGATGTTGAGCTCCACCGTTCAGTGAGGTAAAATTACTGTTTTTTGTCAATTTTTTGAGTCTGGCTTTGACGTGAGAACTGATTTAGCAAACTGACTTGACCCCAAACTCAGCAAAAAAGAAAGAAAAGGGTAAAAATGGAGAGAAACAAAGCAAAAAAGAAAAAAAAAACCTTGAATATATTGATGACATAAAAAATAATGACAATTGTAACAGTAATGATTATAAATATGAATTTCTGGACATTTGGACATTATGGTCTTACCAAACTGCTATTGCTTTTTTAGCCATGTTGCCTAAAGAAACCAAACCAATGCGCTTGAGTTTCGAATGTTCAAATGTTAGTTAAAGGCGTCTGAACACAGCACAAGAAAAGGGATATTTCTTTATAGTTTTGCTGTTGTTAAATGTGGACCCATATGACTTCAATTCATCAAGAATTTTCTTTGTTTTTAGTTTGTAAATTTACCGTGGAGGCATGTGAGAAAAACAAATTTCTCCTCATAAATTCTATGTAACCTGGGATGAGTCATTGCTGTACAAATAGTCATTTGGGGTGTAAAGTGTTTCTTTAAAGCTTCCCATCGGAGATAGGCTGCATGCTTGGGGATCACTTTTTATAGTGCAGTTTATATCCACATCAGAGAAAAATGACACTATGCAACTTTTTGCTGTTAATACTGATTCTATTTCATATTATCTGGTGTTCTCCTGCCACATTTGTTCTTCTCTATATTGTCCTGTCATATCCACATCTCATATACATCCATTCAGTATCTTTCATGCTGTTATCTATTCACTGTATCTATCTTTTAATCTGCCATCGTCACACCGTGTGTTCCAGCAGAAGGCGGCCTGCCCTCATTGTGTCACCCTGTCAAAACTAAATGAAATGAACGTTACCCTGAAGTTGCGTTTTGCTTAGCTTTCATTTTAAAGTGGTAAGATATTCCCGGGATGGTCCCCAGGTGGCAGGAGGAAATGTGTTTTCTCTGTTTGTTGCACTCATCACTTTGTATTCCCCTGAGAGTCTTTTGTGAATCACACTTCACCTGATTACTACGCACAGGCAACAGAATTATCTGAAAGCAACTGGTACTAATTATGGGTATCATTTATCACTTGACATGTGTTGTGATAATAATGTTTGATCATAAATCCAATCGTGGTAAGTCCCACCCTAAAAGCCCAATTTACCAGCTGCTGTGCATACAGAATCGTTTTATCTGCACCTTGTTTATAAAGTATGATTTAATATGGACACGTGGACACAGCCATGGACATATCTAGATATTTGGTTTTGTCCAGCCATCTATGATTTCTGTGATGCAGCAGCGGCACACATCGGAGGAGACAGACACAGTGGCAGATTTGTATCAGGTTTGGTTTTCGCTGGAGGGTCCAAATGGTAATCAATGAACAAAACAAACTGGTGTTTACACTGCCCACTCGTCTGGGTGAATCTCTCAATAGTACACTTCAGGAACACTAATCGATTTATTTAGATTAATTAAGTGCCAGAGCACTACATAAAGTTAAAACTCTTTCTCTCTTTATTGAGAACTGCCTGTTATGACCGGTGTCATTGTCAGGCATCACATTTTAGCCAAATTATAGTGGATCATACATTTAATAAACAGAGAAAATTACTGTTTAAGTGATTTCATGTCCACTTAGAACAACACAATGCAAGTGTAAACTACTGTAGTCATTTCTAACATTTGTGAAAGTAAGGTCCTTCAGGCCTATACGCTAAAACACTTGGAAAAAAGAAATCAACATGTCGCGCTCCCAAATGTCAAATACTGATGCTTGGTCGGTGGCCCTTTTTGTCAAATAGTGACGTACCAGAGCACCTTTTAGTGTCAGTTAAAGATGCTCGAGGTGGCATCATTTTTGGAAGCCCACATAAGGCGGTTGGGAGTGAAGGTGAGTGGTTTTAAACAAACTCTAGATTTTCATCTGTGAGACAGCTGTTTATTTCACACGTCAAACCAAAAGTCAATTTATAAAGTCATATTAATAACAACTAAGTGTGCTAGTATCTGCAGCATAATATACTATTGATGTTTTTCATTACGTTACGTTTGTAACAAATTTACTTATCTTAAGGCCGACCATGATGTTTTTTCTGAACCTAACCATATTCTTTGGTTGCCTAAACCAAAGGAAATAAACCCCAAAACAAAGTTTGTAAACTGCAGTCTAAGTTTATTTTGAAAACAGACTTTATGTAGCAGAAACTGTACATTTCCTGTCAAAGGTGGAAGTTTTTTTTAATAATAGCTACTATGCATGTGACTGGCAGGAACTGAAATGATGTTCCTGAGCTATAGAAACCACAAAGAACAGTTTAAAACCAAACGGCAGTCCCTGTGACTGAGAAGTCAAGCCTTAAACTTTAGAATTATGTTGGTTACACACCCCAAGAAAATCTAGACAATTTCGGGCTTGATTTCTCCTTTCTGACAACAGTTGGAAAAGTCCCATTTATTATTATTTTTTGATGGTTCTTAAGCAAGCAGCAACATCCAGAGCTTCCAGGGCAAATGCAGAAGAGCCAAAAACTGCAGTTCCTCTAATGGCCACTTGAGGCAGACTCCAAGAGTGAGTGAATCTCCATAGACCCCCATGTTAAAATGCCCAACTATACAGCAGAAAAGAACATGGTCACAGCCTGGTACAGAAAACAGCTTTGGTCTCTGTAGCTAATTTCAACATTCATGACAACTGTACAAATGCCAAGTTCTTTTTATATCTTTGTTTACATTGTATGAAGGCCAAAACTTGCGCACGTTTAAGGATGTCTGCAAGATGTGGCTGCAGCCTGTGAGTCATATCCATCCCTCGCTCCTCTTCAGCTCCACCCTTTTGTTCATTGATGGTCAATTATGGATAAAAGAAATCCAAGATGGTGACGGCCAAAATGCTCAACACATGGCGAAATCATGGTAGCTACATCCATTATGACTACAATCTGTCAGAAAATGATCTTCGTACATGATCACTTTTTTATTTTTTGTGCCAACTTCGATTTTCAGTTAATATTTTAATATACAGCTAACATTCTCCTAAAAGCACACTTTTGAATATCAGTCAAAAACAAGACAGTAACACACTTTGCTCTCAGTAGTAAAGATACACATACAATGTTATCCATCAGGTTTATACAACTGTATAAAGGAAATGATTCAGGATTCAACATGTTTTCCAACATTAAAGATTTAATGAAGCTGAAGTAGGAGATTAAACATACAAAAAAAACAACAACTGCAGTTTGACCAGTGAGTAACATGAACTGAATTGTTCCCTGAGTGTGGCTATGAGTAAGAGCTTCCTCACACTAGAGTGGATATTCATAACACCTTGACAGATATCGATATAGATATTAAAATGCAGCTGCTCAGAAAGCTCCCATCAGATAATTCCTCGGTAGGAAATGAGGGCAAACAGAGTCTCCGTTGTTCTGGACTGGACTGAATATTTCACCCCTAATGCCTTCACATACCTGCATTATTCACATCATAACCCAACACTGAGGAGTTTATGAGTTTATGTTCAATGTCTTCACCTGAAATTTCGCTTCCCAGAAGAGCTCTCTACACCTCCTCTGAAGTGAAGGGAGAATCTCACACTCGTTTTGTGCAGAAACACACACGCTAAAAAACTTCCTCCTCTCTCTCTCCTCCCTCCACTCTCTCGCCTCTTTCCTCTGGCTGTGCTCCAGAAGCTGAAGCTGGACCTCTGTGTTTCATGGTGAGGTTCGCCAGGATGTCAGGCTGGATGAATGTGCAAAGTGTCTGTATTGGTTGTGACAGTCAGCAGGGATTCCGATAGTGGTTGTAAGGGAGCGCACAAGTAGAGGACAAAATCATTATGTCACTAATTACTTCTGCATGTTCTGGGGTTTTTGCAACGCTTCAGTGGAGTCTAAGGCCTAGTCCACATGTACACAGGTATTTTTGAAAACTGGGGTTTTCCCTCCTTCCTCCTAAAAAAGAAAAAGACAATTGAGGCACTATTGAGAGCATGACAAACCTTATAACTCATAATTCAGCTAGTTTTTATTCTGAAGTCATCAAATACTACCTCTTTGGGATGAAAACAGATTGTTCATATTCACAAGGGTATACTTTGTTTTCACAAAAAATATCCTGTCCACACAAGCCTTTTCTCAGTCCAAAAAAATAGAGCAAAAAGACAAGTAAAGTGCTATTGAGGGTAAGCTAAACCATATAATCCTAACCCTAAAGCCTCCTGCAGACAAAGATTTTCGCAATCTTATACATTTAGTGTAGCTACACTTTGCAACATGGATCTAATGTATGCAGACTGTGTGGTGAAATGCATTCTAATTGCAGGCTATGATCTATGTCCATCAACATTACTATGCAATGACAAAACGATGATCATCCCAAATTTCTGACACTGTCAGAATTTTATTCCAGGCTGTCCTTGAACTTAAACTTGTTTAAAGTCCTGTTAAGTGAGGTTGGAACTGTTTTTGTTTTGGTCATGTTTGCAATTGCACCATATGTCACCTTATTTATGATGCCTCACAATGGAAATATCAGTGCTCACAGCCATTCTGAGCCAAAACCCTCAGTTTCCCTGGTCTACCTATTTTTTTGGTTGAAAATACCTGGTTTGGTAGCACAATCCCAGCAAAAGAAACAGCAAATGTCAGGCTCACAGGGAAGAACACCCACATGTGTGACTCTGAGGATGAACAGGTGAGTGATAATCAAGATATTTATACATAAAAAACAGGCCCATTACATGAGTGATCAGTCAATGAGGCAAACAAATTTAAAAAGGGCTAGGCAAAGGCAGAGTCAAAAAACAGTCCAACAGGTACAAAAAAGCTGACATGAGGAAATACTGCTGAAACATTCAATACTAGAGACAAACATGAACTGGCACAGATGAAAGGAACACCCAGCTCTTACACACAAGAGGAGGGGATGATAACAAGACACAGGTGAGACAATCAGACACAGGTGAGACACATTAGGACACAGGGGGGAAACTTGATAGGACGTGGAGACCTGAAATGATTTGCTACAGAGATTAACAAAATAAAACTAAAACAAGAAGAAATAAACAAAATCATGACCTGACACAGAAGCATGATAGCAATGTCTCAATAAAAAACAGACACATTTTGCACCTAAAAAGCTACTGGAAAAACAGAAACAGGCATTGCAAACTTCCCTTGTTCAGTGCCTGAAAACTAGTGTTTTATGATATGCAAATCTGCAAGCAATATCATAACTATGTGTTTGGATATATTTCCCAAACTAGAATTATATCATAATATGGTTTGGAGTTGACTCCACATGTTGAGGGATAGTGTTGGTATTAGATGACCTGAGGATAAGAACACGCTGGTGTAGATAACCCCAGAGGATTTCTGGTACTTGTGAATGTGGATTGTAATGTGCAGGATTCTCACATATTTTTAATGACAAAATCTCAAAACTCCATGACTTCCATGATTTTTCAAGGACCCATTATATTGTTTTCTCACAAAGCTTTCCTGGCATTTCTTAAACACATGAGAATCATCTCTAATGAACATTTGAGGACTGTTTGAGTATTTTACGCACTTTTCATTCTTTATTTTTGATCATTTTGGCTGTGTTCATGCATATGGCACACATTTTGGCAAGATTGTGTATTTTTGTTGAATCTTGGAATTTCCAGCTCAGCTCCTACAATTAATCTAAAATACACTTTGTAAACAAAATTGTTACATTCACACTGTTAAGTGCAAAAAACGTGCCACTGAAACTGCAAGTCCGTTCAGAGGGTCTTTAGGGTGTGTCTAGGATTTAAGGACAATTCTAGAATTTTAGGATATTTCTAGGATTTTAGCATGTTTCTTGGATTTTAGGACATTTGTAGGATTTTAGCACCTTTCTTGGATTTTAGGACATTTGTAGGATTTTTGGACATTTCTAAGCTTTTTAGGATGTTTCTGGGATTTTAGGACATTGGTTGGATTTTAGGGCGTTTCTAGCATTTTTAACATTTCCAAGATTTTAAAATGATCCCAGGATTTTCGGACATTTCTAAGATTTTAGGACGTTTTTTAGGCTGTTTTATACACTATGGTGCCTAATGTGTACTAAAAATACAAAAACAATTCCCAGTGTAAATTATTGTATTTTTTTTATCTATTTTTTGTAAATTAGGGCACCCAGCCCCCCATCAGGGGCTCGATTTGGCCTGTGGGCTGTAAATTGAGTATCACTGTTGTAGAATGTAATGAACATTACAGCCTTTAGAGGCTTTTAGCAGGGCATTTGCCCATTAGTCCTTTTTTTATAGTATTTTGCAATGTAGAAAACTGAAGGAAACTGGAAACGTTTTCTCAGCCTCAGTTTATGCTTTGCAGCTTCATTACCAGTGACAGTAGAGTTTTTGTGTCTTTTCTTTAATACAGTACTGCAGACTGAAGCCAAAATGTGATGAGGCAATCTCATCTGCAGGCATCGTCGTCCCCATTAACTGTCTCTAAGAAATATCTTCCTGATTACATCTAAGCAACAGCGGTGGCATTACATGGTCATTTGAAAAGATGCAGGGGGCCGAAATATTCAATTGGCTTTCGGTGGGCGACTGATGCTGCTGATTTCTGTAAACACAAATGGCAAGAGATTGAGTAGTTCCAATGAAAGATGGAGGGGGAGACCCCAGGAAGTTATTGTCGGGGGGACAAATTAATAACGGATTGTGGTGTGACCTTGACAAGTGGCTCTCATTTGGATGCCAGAATACTGGAGAGCCTGCTGTGGCTATTCTGCTCAGTTCAGGTTATTCAAACCACAGTTTCTCCATACTGGAAATAATTGAAAGGGGTTCTTGACTGCATGAGGCTCAGTCGCTGCCCAGAAAGTGAAATTGACAGAAGAGATTATTTCAAAAATAGAGAGAGGATCTCATGTAGCCACTATACTCTCTTATGTATATTACCTTTTTTATCTTAACAAGGGCACAGAGCCAAGAATCCTTGAGCTGCTGAGCTCAATTTAATCTACAACTCTTCAGGAGCACCCAAAGACATTATATTGTATAATATTTGGGATGTTCCCTGCACAATACTCTGTGCAGTTATTACTCTGTGAACCATGGATACTGTCGAATTAAAGGTAATTTTGTACCTCCATGCTGGTGATAGCCGAGGCTGGGGAATTATGTTTTCAGGTTGTCCGTATGTCTGTCCAATTCTCAAGAACTCAGTATCTCAAGAATGCTTTGAGGGAATTTCTTCAAATTCAGCAGAAATGTCTTAAACTTAAAGATGAACTGATAAGATTTTGGCATAGGTGAAAGGTCAAGGTCACAGTGACCTTGTCAGTGGGGATTTAAAAAAAAGGCATAAAAGTTCACTTAGGCTCAAGAATGAATTTATTAGATTTTGGTGACATTGACAGAATTTCTTCAAAAGCATGAACTGATTAGATCTCCATAGACAAAGGTAAAAGGTCAAGGTCACTATGACCTCATCTATTTCATTTCTGTGATCGTAACGTCTTGAGAAGGCCTTTAGGGAATTTCCTCAAATTTGGCACCAACATGCTAACTGGATTTTGGGGACTGAAGGTCAAAGGCAAAGGTCACTGTGACCTCACAAAGCAGGATTTAGGATGTAATTTAAGCATTCATACGCTAATGCTAATGCTGACTAATAGGATATAATGATGAAGTGACAAGATTTTATATCCAAAAGATCAAAATTCAACTTCACTGTGACATTATGATATTCTGCAGAAACACTTTCTGGCCATTACTGAAGAACAAATCTCAGAACCAGAAAGGAAGTCATTTGGTCGGATACTGAATTAATGACACCAGTCTCGGTGTCCACCTTGAAACTGTACTGACTGTATAGATGTAACTTGCTGCCAGGGGGAAGATGTGTGTGAAGTATCCATGTCACAGACATGGATGTAAACTTTAAGTGAAACTTGACTGGTGCATGGATACAACCATGTGATGGTGATTCCAGTTTTTTTTCTTTTTTTGACTTTGTTGGCTCACTGCGTGCTTGCACACGCTCTGTGGAACTAATGTATGTTTAAATGGACTAAATGATGGATTGAGTGTTTGAGAAGGCATGTCAATGGATTTAATTATATAGATAAAGTCCAAGTGTGGAGTATTTCTAACTGGAGAGAGCTACATATGGGCAACTTCTCTACGAGGAGTGCACTCAAAAAAGATTAGCTTTCCTATTTTGTAGAATTGAAGTGAGACAACTCAAAGTGGCTTCCTGACATCAGTCATCCAATCAACAGTCTGCTTTCACAACTTTTAAAACTAATACTGCATGCTACTCCGTCTTCCAGGGGCACTAATGTTTCTCCATGGTAGTCCATTTGAACCATTTGAATTTTCCCCAAAAGTAATGATTACTCATCAGACTGCTGAATCTTGGAGTAGTTTTTGTGCACTTCACAAACTGCATAATCTCTTGAACTAATAACCACAGAGAAAACCTTTTGAGGAGCCTGTCAGGCAGCAGCGCACTCGCGGTGAGAGAGTCAGAATTGTAGCTGAAAGGTTGCAGATTCAAATCCTGTTTAGGGAAATCTGGATGGGAAAGTGAATATGCCTCCAAGCAAACCTCCAAATCCTCAAGTGTTGCTGTGGAGCTGTTCATGGAGGTCAACTTTAAACTCTCTGACTCTATGAAACTCTGTGTACTTTATGAAATATAAGTTGTGTAGTGTGTATTCAGTAGGCAATTTGAGGGTGAATGAGGCCCCTACCCCTGATGCCACCGAGAGCAGGCTCTTCTCATGCACTCTTTGTATGTATACAAACAAAAAGCAATGCACCACATGACCAATGCACTGATGAGAGTAAGGAAGGAAGTAGTCTGCGCAAGGAGGCGGATCAGGGTAGTGTATAGCTCACAAAACACAGCACTTTACCACAGGAGAACCTTGTTTAGAACTGTGTAAAGCCAATTTAAACTTGGAGTAATTTTAAGTATATTCACCATGTTCCTTTTCTTAAAGCTAACCGACACAATCCCAAGATGCCCAACCAGGTTTCTTTTCCTTAATCAAATCAAAGTAACTTCACTTGCCTACAATGAACCACCACCTACATAACTTACATTAAGGTGGTAACTTTATGCAAAGTATGTAACTTTACATTAAGCACAAAACATCATTTGTGGGCTGTAGGTTTGGATGGTATCAAGGTATTACAGTGGACTATATCAGGGTATTTAGAAATCCCAAAGGTATGTTTTTTAATACCGTCATAAATACAGGAACTCCACTTTCCATTAAACTCATTGTATGTAGTGCACAGCATGCACCACCAGAGCTCAGTGTCTAGTCTCTACTGTTGGAACAAGCAGCCTGACTGAAAGAAACTACTACACCTATTGGTGGAGGGAAAAGTTACGTAAGTGTAAACAGCCAGCAGCCAGCAGGAAGAGTGCAACCGTGGGGAATAACAGCATGAATTTTATATCTAACTTGCTGAATTAAGGATTTATTTTGACCAAACTGGACCTAGCTAGCAGTTTTTGGTTCTTAAAATGTTCTGAGATTGGTACAATGCAACGAATGCAATGTTTTAATAATGTTTTCAGCTGCAAGTTTCCAGAATGTTCTTCCTAAAATTAGGTTAACACTCTCATAAAAAAACATAATTTTTTTATTTTGTTTTGGTTAACATACCACATTACATCATGTTTCCATTCAAAAATAGTCTGTAATCTTAGGCCTCAAAAACATGTTGTGAATGTTGCTTTTAAAATGTTCTTCCTTTGTTCTCATGTAACATTGTGGGTATGTTTTAGAAAACAACATTTTATGATCTGTCACTTTTCAACATCCTCAGAATGCTGCAGTTATAATGTTACGTCTTATTCAGCATTTAAACTTATAGGAACATTATTTGAAGTACTGAACATCTTTAAAACATTCTTTGAACATTAGATTTAAGTGTTTTCTGTAACCAATGTTGTGGGGACATGATTGAGGGAGCTGGTGATTGTTGGAACAGTGGACTTACTAACTAGATTGGATGAGTTCTATTTTGTATAAATTTAGTGTATTTTGTGATGAGTTAATGAGGCAATTAAGTATAATCAGTTTGATATTGAATTCTTTAGATATTTTTTGGCCATTTATCAAAGTTTCATTTGTTTAAACCAGCTGCAAGCTGCTGCTGATCTAAGTTGATGAGAGCGCTGAGACTGAACCTAAATGGTAAATGTACCCAAACAATGAACTACAGTACAAGAGGCAAGACATAATAACTCTCTGTGGGTTTGTCACTATACACCTATAGTTTTTATATATGAGAGACTTTTAACATCACTTAATCTACACTGTAAAAACGTGTTATGGTTTATGCTGGGTTATATGACACGCAAATCCTGCACTCTGGCTGCTTTCTCAACAGCCATACCAGCCATACACTAAACCAAAGCCTTCATTAATCATAATTTATCCCTGAAAAACACACCGACCGCCTAAATCGAAAACAATGTGCCACCCTACAATCCCTTAATTTGTTCATTAATTTGAAAAAGTATGACCACATGCCTTAAAACAATTTCAAAGGCTCTTAAATAACAAATAGTAGTATCCAACTTTTTCATTAATTCATTAGTATTTCACAAGTACATCGATGATCAATTTCAGTTGTTATTATTGTTTGGATTTTATTTAAAGGGTCTGAAATCTCTTTGGGTTTAAATGATTATATTTTTAAAGGATGCTCATTCAGTAACTAATTATTCATTAGGTTTACCCCAGACTGTAATTAAATAGATGGATAAATTAATAATTTTCATTTGGAGTTTAGGGAGTTTTTTGCCATTAAAATTCCCTAAAATTTATGAAATAATGTCCTTTGTACCTTTTAATTTGGACATTAGTGGGTAGTTATAAATTCAGGGTCAATTCAATCCCACATTTGGGACTGATTAATGATAAAATGAATATATTAAAATATGTCAGTTTGTTTTTGGATGTATAATCTCCAGATATTCCAGTTTTAAAGGGGGAAAAACACTCTAAAATGTACCAAACAACATGAAAACCTCAGCCTCCATGCCCTGCTGGCGATGGAGGAACCACTGTAATGCTGTGAAACAGAAGCTGTCAGGGGAAAGTGCTCTTATGGGGTTTCACCCACACCAGATGAAGTTGTAAATCCACTGCAGTGGGTGACTGACACATCAGAATGAAGGCAGCACCAATTACACCAGGGAGAGCTGGGACGCTTCTCTCAGGGCATGTCTCGTTATTTCCACCCAGGAAAAAAAAAGGCAAATAAATAAATAACGAATAAAGAAATTATATTGTCAAGTGTTCAGGTCTTTGCTGGGTAAGCAGAAATTCTTTGCAGTTCTTTAGTTACTGTGGGACTGTTGAGAGACACAATTTTCATTCAGTAAGACATGCAGGAGAAAATGTGCCCTGACTCATTATAGACCCAGTTACATCATTTGCACTGTTTCTATAGTGCCACTTAAATTCTGAGCCATGCTAACGTTTCGCCTACAGTATTCTGACTTTAGGCAGCTACGCCATCAGGGGCGGTCAAAGCATACAGATGACCCTGGCCCAAGGCCAAGGGGGGTCCATGCAAACTCACCTTTATATGTGATCAAATAGAACAAATAAATGAATAAAATGTTATATTAACAGAAATGCTATATATTATTTATCATTATGTTTTCAATAGTTTTTAATCACCTTAAACTAAAAATCAGTGCATTTTTGTAACCTTAGAATGAGCTGTTTTTATCTACATACTAAGCGGGTCCTCTTCCACGGAGTCCACTATGTTGTTTCTACAGTAGCCCAGAGTGGACAAACCAAACAATGACTCTAGATGGGACCATTCACGTTTTTGTGCCAGTCACTGTGGTACTCCATCATGCTTGGCACATGAGAAAAGTTTCAGTTGGTTGCATTCTGCAACCTCACCACTAAATCCTACACACTAGGACTTTCAATTTACTGACTTATATTACTAACAGTAAGACAAGTTACATGTATTATATGTATTTACAGGATGAATACATCTGTTTTTATCACAAATTAAACATGTTGTCTGATACCCCACATCTGCAGTAATAACAGCAGCTGGTCAGATGTGTTAATACACATAGCCACTACTATAAAAATGTTAAAAAAAAACAACCTTCAATTTGACAAGCTAAAGGCTGGATGACACAAGAACATTTTTCAAATGATCAGTTAAGCAGTTTGTGTTCTTATAATGGCTGGACACTGGCTGTCTGGCGGCATATAATAACACAGCAGCTGATTCTGTCTGGCTGCGTTCTCAGGTTATGCCGTCTAGTGGTGTGTCTTGGGGACATGAAAAGTAGCTTTTGGTGTTGCGATCTTATGGCAAAAACACTGCAAAAGCAGTGGTATTTGATGACTTCGGAATGAGATCTGGGCTGATGGTGGTGGCGCTGCTGCTGAAGAGTGTGTAGTTAGTTGCCCAGTTTGGAAATGTTTGTCTCCTTGTCCACAATTCACATCTCCCAAGAATTAAACAGAAACAGTGAAAGACAAACCCTCATATCACTGTTTTCAAACTAAAAACATGTACAGTCTCCACTCTGTGAGGCTAATATGACCAAACACTGAACTCTTCCATAATGTTACAAAATAATTGATAGCATGAGGTGGCACTCACTGTCAAATATGTAAATACCTGTGCTAACCCCAGCCTGCTGTACACACTGTCTCCTGACATGTATACACTACATACTGTCACATCCACCTGCCTCATGTATATATTAACCATTCTATATTTATTCCAGCATGCTTTGCACTCGGCACCACTGCACTATTGTCTGAATTGTGATGATGACTTTAGCTGGTAAATGTAATTCAGCAGCTTCCCTATTGGGGGCACAATGTGAACAAGCAAGATTAGGAGAGAGTAAACAACAGAGCTGGGAGATAAAAGAGGACTACAGTACGTGAGAGTCTGACTCTACCTCAGACTCACCTCTCTGTTGATTTATGCTCACAGTCAAAGGCTGCAGTGTGTGCTGGTGACAGTGAGAAGCAGGAGTCAGTCTGCAGACCAGGACCAGGACACGGACCACCACAGCATGTGTCAGAAGAACTAAAACGGATGACAACAGCAACTGTATTTCTGTCTGTGAGTTTTGCACACTTGATTTTGTTTTGGTCTGTTTTTTATGGTTTGGGCAAGGTCCTCAACCCTTTGAAACCTGCATCAACATCATCTCCCCTGGCGATAACGTTCCAAGAAGCATGGTGATGTTGAAAACATTAGCAGTGTATATCTATTGCTGCCACCACACTAGCCATCATTATTTCCAATCAAGGGGACGTAGGCATGTTATGCTCCTTACATGTGGGAGCGCCCACATATGAGGTATTTCTGAGAGGTGATAGTCCACAATTTCACGGAGGAATTGTGGATTTTAATAATTCTGGATGAAGTCAACTTTTGAAGAGGTATGTGATGCAGTAACACAGCTTGTAGCGCCTGCTGCATCATGAGGGAGCCAGTTTCTACCAACAAGCACATAATCATAGCATCATGTGACCTATAAAAGCCAAACAGTGTTTCCATACAGTTTTGCCAAATATGACTTTTTTGAATAGCCTGAAATACCACCTCATGTGAGTACAAAAACTTTTTTTGTGATAAACTTGGGAGAAGACAGCAGCAATGATGGTGGACACAACAGGGAGGACAACAGACAAACTGACAAAGGAAGACAGAGGTGTATAAAGACAGGGAACAAATCAGGAGAGAATGAGACACATCTGGGGTAGGTGGACACAGGGAAAAAGGAAACACAGGGACACAACGGTGGAGCAGCAGAGCAGAACAGGTGTGCAGGGAAGACTGGTAACAAGGAAGGACAAAAGAGATGTTTAAAAGACAGGTGAAACTAACAAGGGAAACATTAATGTGACAACGAGTAAAACCACACGACACATGAGGGATACTACCAGATAAAACAGGAAAAGATTAGTAGCCGCAGAAGATTATTTTTTAAAAAGCTAGAGGGAAAATGTCCAGTGAACTATGTTTATAATTATATATTTAAACACATTTTCCGTATTTATTATTAATTCTGAGCTTTTTTTTCCAGGTCATTTCTTGCTTTGTAGTTTTTTGTTTGTTTTATTTTTCTCGCTTTTTTTGATTGTTTGTTTGGATTTTTTGGGGGGCAAATTTTCTCTTAATTTTCTCATATTTTTCACAGATTTCTTGCTAACCTCTGGGCCAGTCCTTCTTTTGTTGCTCATTACCTTTTTATCATATTATTGGAAAATAAAATAAGTAAAGCCAATTTGCCCAGGTCTCAAAAGGTTACATAAATAATTTGATTGTATTTTTATCTTTGCTGAGCAAGTTTTGTGTGAAAGGAATGAAAAAACCCATCCCATGTAGACACCAGATGTAATTCCGATATAAGCTTATTGAGTTCACTGATTGATGCAAAACTGCGAAAAATGCATTGAAATTTTATGGTATATTGTACCTGTGTATCCAACCTGGGCTCTTAACCGCTGTCACTTTACAACATGACATCATGACCAAACACTGTAATTCCTGAAAAGCTGCGATGACTGTGCAGCCGCTGAAGAACAGCCTCCTTTCAGATTAATGACTGCAATGGTCTAATCAGATGAAAAAAGGGCTGCCTGGGGCAGGGAAATGACTGTCCATTTTCACAGGTAATTTGCTTAATGCTCTCTTATTAAGATCACCGTTGTGATGCTACGGCGCGGCGGCCGACCGACAGCAACATTGGGTTTGCTCATGAAATACAGCTTCATCCGCTTTCCTCTGGGGCACAATTCCTAGTTATTATATTTCACCCCAAATCACTTGTAATTATCACAGATTTAAGTGTTGTCTCCACAATTAGCCTGCCCCTGCATCGAATAAACCCCACCAGCTCGTGTGTGTGTGGAATAAACATCTCTGTTTAAGAGCGAGGGTGCTTTGTTTCTAAAATGTTATGATCTCTGCTCGCTTTGCTCATTCAGAGCCCCACGCCAATCAGAGCTGGCATCAAAGGGCTGCGGTTAAGCAGTTCAACAAGCTGTACACCTATGGGCACCAGCTGTCCCTGTCGCTGGTGGGAACATGCATCCCGGTGTTGGAAGTCTCCTTCCTGCTAACCCTAACCCTAACCCTAACCCTGAAATGTGACTTGGGGGACATGCTGGTAGGCAGGAGCATGTGGGGCAACAGTGTGTCTCCTGTGCAGAGGACGGAGGACTCACCTGCAGCCAACGCCATCACACTCCCCACATTACCAGCCATTATTAGTCTAGATGCTGGTGACAAATATTAACCCCTGGAACATAACACTCGATTTCTTTTCTCGCTTTTACTGTTTTTTTTTTTGGGGGGGGGGGGGGTCCCTTGTCAATGTCAAGGTCTAAAGACAGAGGGATATCATTTGCTGTAAAACCCGCTGAGGCAAATTGTGATTTCTGATATTGAGCTTTATGAATAAAACTGACATTTTGACTTGACAGTGTTAGCTCCATGCTAAGTCTGACAGCTTGACAGAGTAGTGGCACCTAACAATTAAAGGGTGGGACATGGTAAAGGGTTGGTTGGCAGCAAGAAGGATGATGTGAATATAGTTTTCAGGGACTTGCTGTAGCAATGTCGCACTTTGGCTAAAACCCTGATATCCAAGCCTGCAGGAAGTGCACCAGGCTCTGTATCAAATTTTACGTAGTGGCCAAAAGTGGATAATTTCAAAACCCACAAAATGACTAATTTTTCTATCTGTATTTAAGCCATTCAGTTTGAAAACATTTAGAAAGTCTCAAAGAGCTGCAAGATAAAAAATGTTTGACCACTGTTTAAGTTAGCAAAGTGATGAACCGGAAGTTAGATGCTCCTCTGGTGGAAGTTAACCTGCTTGGGTACATTTGGCCGCCAATGCCTCATGGGCCCAGTAATGTGGTAGTTCCCTGAACTTTAATACAGAGGAATTAGAGCATTTTTTGCTTCATGCGCTTCTCAGCAGCTCTCGTAGGAATGAACGGGGCCCGCCTCCATGTTGTATCCAGATCTTCTTAATACATTGATGCTGTTATCCATGATCTGCTCTGTTGTAATCTAATAGTTGCTGCTTCAATCAAGACTCTGACAAAGGTGGAATGATATAAAGCAAGAAAACAACGTCAGAGCAAAAAACATAAACTTCACGGTTGCCTTTGACAAAGCAGCAAAATTGAATGAACCATAACTCAGAAATCTAACTCGGCTTTTGCTCTGAAGAATCAAACAGAGAATAACACTCCTCTTTCTATGGACTGATCACGTTTACACTGAAAAAGTTTCAGGAGGCCTACTATTCCTTGCAACGCCAGATTTTTCCAGGCACAAATGTCATAATAACAGCAGAGAGCCGTATGAATTTTGAGGTGAGGTTACTTTATTGAATTTACAACTTCAGGCTCCCCAGATTAGGCAGATAGGGAGGCTTGCAGGCAGGCTAAAGCGGGATGAAACAGACGAGGTGTAGCGATGTATTTGTATTCACAGGGCCCTGCTCAGGTGTTCAGAGAGCTACAGTAAAGCCTTTCAGATCAGCGCTGGCACTGGAGAAAGGACAAATGTTTTGTCAGGATATAGAATTCCATTGGACCTCCTTCGGCTCCGAAAAGCCATTTAAACCCCAATTTCAACACTCACAAACAAGGGCAGAAGGTATGTGGCACAGCGAGCGAGATTTCAATGCAGAGATATTACTGTACAATATATAGAATGTCTACTGCGTCTCTGAGTGTAAATCTCAGTGTAATGAGATGGGAAATCTTATCATCTGCATCAACCATAACTTCACACAAACAATCTCTGCTCAAGGCCTCGTTTCGGAGCTCTGCATTGGCAGTCAAATCTCTGATTTCTTTAACAGTTCCAACTGGTCACTGTTGTGTTCAATGATAGCTATTTTCCTCAGTTGGAAAAGTAATCCAACCTTTGTCAGCGGGATCAAAAATGGGGAAATCATCTTCCTGTGCACCAGACCCCCCAAAACACTTAGATCCATGAGTTTAGCAACAGAAAAATGGCTCAAAAATTAATTGTGAAGGTGATCGGAAAGAGAACAGGTGCTTATAAGACGACTTAAGACTGGTGAAAATAACTGTGAAAGTGTTTGCCAATCTATGTATCACTGGGCGATACAACCTGAAATCAATGGTTATCGGCCACTGTGGAGGTTTGAAAAGACGTTCACATTGTGCAAATCTTAACTATGCATTATGCAATATTTATATTTGTACATCAAGCAGGTTGATTGGTTGAACCAGTTGCTGTTGGGAGATTAGTTTTATAGAGGGATTAAAAAATTAAGGTTATACAAAGTGTTCGTGCAAGTGCGGCAGAATCAGCCATGCTAGCATCTCAAAACTACCATAAATACAGTATGTTGGTCCAAGCCAACAGCAGCTTGGAGAAGCATGTTTCAGTTTTAAACAGGTTGTCAGGTTTATTGGCCAAATCATTTTTCAAATTAGGTGACTTAACTCTGTACATGGATATTGTGAAATTGCAGACATTGAGAAATAGTAGTAAAATCTTCTGTCACGGTAATTAAATATCACAGTATTTGTATATAATAATACATTCCTTGTTTTAACCCTTTGAAACCTGGATCAACATCAGTTTTCTACATTTAGATGCCTTTCACATAAATTTAAACCTTTGAACAAATATGTTTTATTTCTTTTATCATATATATATATATATATATATATATCATAAAAATAAACAAAAAAATGGCCTGACGACAGGCCATTTTTTTGTTTATTTTTATTTATTTTTCCATGTTGTACTTCATCATGTTTGATTATTTTCGTCATATATATGGAAATTCCATATAAAAAAAAATCAAACAAACAAAAAAAAAAAATCCCAAATTGCCTCAAATAAGACAACATACGAATTAGAAAGTTGAGACTGGCATAGATGGTTAGGGCACATGGTTCGGTGAAGAAAAAAAGCATTGCATTCAGGCAAGAAGTGAACCCCAGACTCACGCATGAAAATCTGGGGTTTGTTGGACACATAATATTATAAGCAGCAGCACTTCAATGCACTACCATGTTTCATGCTGATGCAGCAGGTGCCATCTGGCCGGCTTATAATACACACATAATGGTTCTGTCCGGCTGCATTCCCACCTGATGCTGTCCAGCGGCATTTCATTGTCACACAAAAGGTGGCTTTTTTGGCGTCTCGATCTTCCGCTAAAAGCACTGTCAAAGCGGCAGTATTTCACATGTTCCAAATGAGAACAGGCTGCCCATTACCTCTTTTACTCTTCAATCTAAATGGGTCACACATTAGCAAACTAACATTAACTCTGTCAGTTTCTGTAATTTAGTCAGCTACAAACAGTTCCACCTGGCAGTTACTGTGTTTAAACATTTATTAATAACTAGCTTCTGTGCAATAAAGCTTGTGTAGTGTAACCAGTTTTAATGGTGCATAAATCTTCACTTAATGTTAAAACCAGTTTGAATGGAGAACAGCTGGTGCTGCAGGCTCTGGCTTTTCTCTGCAGTTCACATAAATAAAGGCTGCACTATTTACTTGTTTCACAGTGATTCTCAGAAAAGAGAACAAGTTCACACTAACACCCTGAGGAGGTTAAAGACACCTGAAATATTCTCCAGTGTTCCTCACCCCTACTGTAGCGGTCCGTCACCATCCCCGCCCGTCTCGTTTTTTGAAGATATGCTGCGAGGCCGGCCTCATTTCTCTTTGATAGAAATAAAGTCGGGAAGCAAGAGCTGTTCAATTACTCAACTCAGGCCCACCAGGTGAGAAGTGACAACACATCCGACACTCACACACGCCTGCAGAGACGGAGCAGACTGCACGGAAAGGGGGGGGGGGGGGGGTGAGAGAGACAGGAACAGAGAGCAGGAAGCAGGGAAGAGACAGAGACAAAGCGCGTCCACGATATACAGTGTATAATGAGCGCTTTGCAGAATGGTTGGCCGACAAGCCCCAGAGTGGAGATAATTATGGCATGGCAGCAGCAATGAATCTCCGCAGAATGAAGAGATCTACTATTCCCCTCTCTATTTGTCTCCGGCCCTGTGAAGCTCTCCGGTCTGTGGCCCGACCTAAAGATTATCTCTCAGCACTCGCCTCAGCTGTGATGCAGCAGTTTAACTACAAAAGACTGATTTGTAAACCTTTACAGTACACATCTTTGCCTTTTGAACATATCGATTTAATAAAAGCGAGTTCTAAAGTCGAGGATTTCTGGCAACAGTGGGGTTTTTGGGATTTGTTGTTTGAAACGGGGTTTTCTGGGGGGAGGGGTGACTGTGATGGGGAAAAAGATGGGTAAGTCTAACACAGCCAAGCGACATCAAGAGTGATGTTTCAAATAATCTGTGGCGCAGTACAGACACTGACCTGTAGAGCCATTACGCCATTAAAGGAACACTTCACCCACAAATTGGTTTCAGTTATTATGCTGAATTTTTAAAGAATCCCCCCCCCCCACAAAAAAACAACAAAAAACAGTAAAGGGTGAATAGGAATAGTAAGGTTTTAGAAAACACTGATTATGCATACATGAGTTGTGTGAGAGTTTGCAAACAGATGTTTTGATATAGTTTTGCATTTATTTCTTCACAAATTCAATCTAACTCAGGGTGGGCAACTGATATACAAAAACTAATTTTGTATTCCTTTAAGGTTAATTTGCTTCAAGTGATATAATCTGCTGATAAGAATGCCATTTAATGAAATGCAGAACTGAAGTCAAAAGTCATTGGCGTTAACCCTTTGAAATCTGAGCAAACTGGTTTGATTTCTTTCAAAAACATGGGAGAAGGTAACAAGAAACGTAACTAGACATATTCCAGAAATTTGCAAAAAAAAAAAAAAGTCACAGAAAATCCCCTGAAAACAAGCAAAAACAGGTTAGATATAACGAAATTAAAACAAAGATGACTAACAAAATTGCTGGAAAATAAGTTTCTATTTAATACTTTTCCCCCCGTAACATAGTTTAAAATAAAAAATTATTATTATTAAAGTTTTGGGATTTTTTTTCCCCTGCAATTTTTTTCTGTAATTTTTCAATAATCCTCCCCTCGTTTTTAAAACAATTTTTGGGTCATTTTCTAATTTCTGTGCTAATTTCTTGCCATTTATAGGACCTTTCTTGCTGATATCGATCAAGGTTTCAAAGGGTTAATGTCAAAGTCGAGCCATTTTTCAGTTAAACCGAAAGTCCAAGTCGTGTGACTCCAGTCAACAGCTCACCATTTTTTGTTCACATTTCTGCATTTTATTATTAACTTGTTTTCCAAAAATATATTTTCTTGCCTTTAGGGCTTGTTGTTGTTGACTGATCTGTAAGTCTTGGGTTTTATGTTGTAAATGCAATACATTTTTCCAGCATTCAAGAAATTGATGCTGGGGCTCGACCTAAGTTAAACACCCCAGCTGTTTCAAGATACAAGATGTAATGTCATAAATGCACTCAATCAATCTTTTGTTGGGAGCTTCTATTCAGCGCACAAGCGGCTTTTTCTTCATACTGTCGAGGATTACTCACATGCAGAAATGCCCACATCCAGACACACAAAGAGATGGGCACACACACACACACACACTTCCACTCATACAAGAACACACACACACACACACAGTGTTGGAAATGGCTCAGACTTCCTGGGGGACTCAGCTTGCTACCATTACGCCGCCAGAAATGAATCATCTGCTATTGATTTCTGCACACTCTCCTCCACCGGCGTATTCATCACAGCTCGATTTCAGAATCTTTCCGTCCTTTTTTTCCAACCATTTCCATAAAAGCCTTTTGATTGATCCTCGAATTGCGCTAGACTTGGGGTGTTTTACTTCTGTTTGGTTTCCAGGCAGTAGCAGGATTCGTCCCTTGATTATTTACAGGGTGAACAAGCCTTTGGTGCTGATTAATTTCCACCTAATTGTAACCTGCTTGCGCCGTATCGATTTTGCAGACATGACTTCGCCCACAGCTGCGAATTAATAATATTGCAAAGACAAATGTGTCCAAAACTTTAACCTAACCCTTAAAATTGATGACTATTATAGAAAACAATCATTACTTTGCAGGTAAATATTGCTTTACTGACAAAAATGGCCCTCGGCCCCCTCAATTTGACAATAACAAATACATTTCATGAGGCAGGGAACACCACATCACCTTATTCCTACCTGGGTGCATACACTGTAAATATTGATTTGCCTGTGGCTGGCCTGCTTAGGAGGTGAAGGAGCCATATTACAAAGAGAAATAATATTTAACACAGCTGCCGCACTTATCAAAAGGAGGATGTTTGAGCTGATGAATTATTATGCTTGTTCAAACACAGATGGTGCTCTGCTTTCATATGAACAATGACTGTTGCGTGTTATACCTAATACAGAATAACTGGTAGTGTAGCCGTCATGTGGCGGTGGGTATTAATTTGATTCTGCATTAATTTTAAAAGTCAAAGATTGTTGATTCACAGCTGGTGGGTGATAATTATAACCTCTGTGCAATACGCTGGTCCGACTCAAAAAACCCACGAGTGAAACATAAAGGGTTTTTAAGAGTAAATTATACATTGTATCACACTCCATTCACCATATTACAGCTAATGGTTTTCTCAATGAATTCCAGCAATTTATTAATCCATCATTTTTATGCCTCTGTGCTGGCAATAGCCATGGCTGGAGGCATTGTGCTTTTGGGATGTCAGTCCTTCCCATTCTCCTGATATATCATTAATTCCTTGAAGAGATCTCTTCAACTCTGGCACAAACATTCACTTGGGTTCAACAATGAACTGATTAAAATGGGGTGGTCAAAGGTGAAGGTCATTGTGACCTAGCCCCTGTCTCATTAAAGTGAATGCAATATCACAAAAACACCTTGAGGGAATTTCTATACATTTTGCACATATGACAGTTTATGCTTAACAACAAAGTGAATAAAATTTGGTGGTCAAAGGTCAAGGTCACCATACCTTGCATCCCTTTCATTCCCATTAATGCGATATCTCATAAACACCATGAGGGAATTTCCTCAAATTTGGCACAAATGTCCACATGGGTTCAACAACAAACTGAAAAAAATCTGGTGGTCAAATGTCAAAGGTCAAGGTCACCATAACCTTAAATCCCTCTCATTCCCATTAATGTGATATCTCATAAACATCTTGAGGGAATTTCTTCTAATTTGGCACAAACGTCCACTTGGGCTTAACAGCAGACTAATTTGTTGGTCACAGGTCAAGGTCATTGTCACCTTGTGTCATTAAAACTCTTGTGAATACAATATCTCAAGAAGGCCTTGAGAAAATTTCCCTAACTTTGGCAAAAACATCCAGTTGGACTCAAGAGTGAACAAATAAGAATTTGGCAGTCATTGTGACCTTGCATGTATCCCATTCCTCTGAATTCAATATCTCAAGGAGACCTTGAGGGAATTTCCTCAAATTTAGCACAAACGTCCATTTGGACTCAAGTGATTTGTATTTGGTAGTCAAAGGTCAACATGAGCTCACAAAACATGTTTTTGGGCATAACTCAAGAACTCATGCATTAATTATGCCAAAATTTCAAACAAATGTCTAAAAGAATAAAATGATGATTATATTGTAGGTGTATTTTGAAGGCATAAACTGACATGCTGTCCTGCAACGTCAACAAGAAACACAGGAGGATACCTAGTGACTAATATGTGGGCATAAACAGCACTGACCAAGCAGCTATACTTCACAAGTTACGATGATAGTGTGGACATTTACCAGCGGCTGACCGTCAACATTCTGAGGAAGATCTGCAGACAATACTCAGGGTTAAAAATAACTCTTGTCATGCATTTTGGAAAAACTAGTTTGCAAATATGTAATCAATAATGTGTAAATGTTTATAAATGTAAAAAACTTCAGGAAACCAAACCCACACGCTGAAGAAATACTGAATGTTGCACCTCGTATTTTCAGGATTATAGATGTGTTGGATGTAAAGCTGTGTCACGTAATGCACACTGTAAGCAGCAGTGTTGACTTGACACCACATTACTGTGTCTCAGAAAGCCAAGACTTTGGAAATCTTTCCAGGGAACCGTTCCATTGCATTTCCCTTCAATCAAATGGGAGTTTCCTACATTCTAACATGCCTGGAATGTAACATTTATTACTGCCGAGGGCCGGTGGGTGTACACTGACCCCAGTGGTAATTATACTGATAGACAGGTATAATACTGAGAAATAGCTCAAGAAAGTAAGGCCGAGGAGCTGTCCTTGATACTGATGTGGTGCTTTTTTTCACAGTACATGTCTTCACTGTGTTGCTCTACTAACAGAGACCTTTCCTATCACATTTTGGAGGTGGTTCAACTGACTAATTGGGCCCATTTTTCCCCGGACACGTGTGTTCCTGTGAATTCCCAGTGCGAAGGTAACCAGAGCGTTGCCGTGCCTGTGGAGGTGACTTGATGCAGCATCAGGAGCAACTCAGGGGGGCCGACTAGAGGACCACTGAGGGTCCCATTGTGAGGATTAATGGGGAGCATGCTGTTTCTCACCTGGAATTAGCATAGCCGCAACTGTATGGCAGGGAATTGGCGACGGCAGGCCTTGATGTAGCAGAACAGGAACTACCAGAGGTGCATGACCCACAAGAGATCGACCTGATGGTAGAAATCTTTAAAACATTCCAGTGCCTGAATGGAAAACCCCTGGAAATGTGTGGCGATCTTTTTTTCCATGTCAATCATCCTCCATGTTCATTTCAGCGTGAGGCCATTGTTTGCTATGTCATGAACCAGACAACAGTCAGACTTCCACAAAGTGACGATGAGATCAAATATACACAGCAGGTAAAGAGATCAAAGCATGAGGTTGCTGCTTGGCATCTATGTGGAGGACTTGACTTCACAGAAAGCATGCTCTTATTATGAAACCAACCACATGCTGACAAGTAAATGGACACCAGCTATTCAAATACACTTTTCCAAGGCGGTGCTGGATGAATTCTTTTTATCATCCTTCACCTGTCAATTTCCATCACAGGCACACACTCTTTTGAGGATTTAAGGGGGCTTGTCTGGGGTTTTCCATATGGAG
Source organism: Plectropomus leopardus (assembly GCF_008729295.1). Taxonomy (NCBI): domain Eukaryota; kingdom Metazoa; phylum Chordata; class Actinopteri; order Perciformes; family Serranidae; genus Plectropomus; species Plectropomus leopardus. The sequence goes on along the minus strand of NC_056478.1, from coordinate 28,542,414 downwards.
TGGACTAATCATGAGGTACCCTATGAGATCCTTTCTTGCTAAGAAGCAGCACAAACACAGTCTAGATAAGTAATTACCAACCAGTTATGGAGCGGGGATTGGAGTGGCCTCAGGGGCTCCTGCCTCAGATTTCCCAAAAAGGCACAAATTTAAGTTTTTTTTTTTAACCCTTTGAAACCTGGAGCAACATTTCTTTTTGTGTGTTGCTTTCACAAGAAATCTTTGGACCCTAAGCAAATTGGTGCGATTTCTTCTAAGCAACTTGGTAAGAAATGTTCTACAAATTGTAAGAAATTTGTAGATTTAGAAAATTATTCTTGAAGAGCTAGGGACAACTGTATAGAAAAAAGAGGAAAAATGGCAAGGTGAAAACTATACTTGAAATGATCATAATTACATATTAAAAGTAATGTTAAAGAGTTATTCTTTCATGTTTTAATAGAAATCAAGCCACTTTGCTCAGGTTGTAAAGGGTTAAATACCTGTGTGTCCTTAGAGCAAAAGTTTTGATTTTGATTTTTGATTAGTAATGCTATAAACTAACACAGAGATGACAATAGCCACCATAAACAACTATGTTCTACACTGACACATTATAAAACTGACAAAAAGTGACATTTGCATGTGTGAACTTAAACTACTCATTCCAGATCTAGGCATGATGGGAAATACAGGCTAAGTAACTGTGACTGCAGTGAAAACAGTGTTTTTGACAGCCTAAATGGCATCACAAAGCAGAATATTTTGTTAACACAACCTGTTGTGAATTTTAGGAATCTTTTTTTAAAGATTTTTTATTTATTTATTGATACTGACTTGGATTTACTTGAATTTACCATGCTCTTAAGTTATTGGAAATGTTTGGCATCCTCCATCAGTTGTGCCATGACAGTGGCTACTCGCATAAAAATACAGGAGAAGATTGCTGATGTAATAGCTAAAGCTGTATATGGAAAATGATTTGGTTTTCATCAGATATCTTAGTCGGAACAAGACTGAACAAGCTGAGCATTTCTGTGTTTATATCTGGTGTATTTATTCAGTTTTGGATACCCCACCATCTCTAGAAAGCATAACCATGCTTACAAGGGCATCATCTGGTACTCACTTTGTTCAATAGCTAAGTGAGGAAAAAATTCCGAATATAGCATACACTTACACTGATATTCATCTTTTTGGTGGCTTAAATAAGTCCACAGCAACACATTTTTTTTTATCTTCCTTGCTAGTAGATTGGGTTTATCAAAGAAGCTGGAAAAGCATCAAAGTACATCACATAAGCATAGCAGTAACATCAGATAGGCTGGACCACCGTGTTCAACTATGTGCTTGAAAATGACAAAATAAGTTTTCCAACTTCACATTTCTCTGCAATTCAAAACATTTGCCACTTTTCTCCCAGAAACTGACTGTTAGCACGACATCACAGTGATTGGGTCTACGCAATAGATACTTCAACTCCACTTTAAATAAAATGACATGTTTAAAACGTCATTATTGTAGGCTAACAACATCCCCTTTCATAGTGTTTAATAATCTTAAATAACATCCAGTTTAAACGCACTTCAAATGAACCCATTTGTAACATGACTGGTGAATTACAAAGGGTAACATCATGTGACAGGTCTGCAGGAGTTCGTCTAAGAAAAAGGTTAGCAACCACTGGTCTACATGACTCTAGAACAGCTGTGCTGATGGATGACCTTTCTCTGAACTCTCACTGTTTGTCTCACAGCTGATTAGAGAGACTTGCATATCTGAAAGACTATTTATTCCCCTTCCCGTTTCATCTCCATCTGAAGTTTCCTGACATGCCGACGGGGATATGAATCAATGTGAGATCTGGGGGAGAGTATTACTGTGATAAGTTTATTCCAAAGACATGAAAGGGAATGCCATAATAAGCCGTCTGCCCCAAAGTATTTTAGACTGCAAGAGCGTGTGAGAATTTTAATCACACAGCTGTCTTCTCTTGTAGACTCGGCTCCCGCCAACAGATGACATCTTTTGCGTGACAAATGAGAACTTCATGGCGTATCTAGGTTTCATTTGGAGTCAGACGTGCATTTTGAAGGAGGAACAATGAATATTTAGCCACAACTCATCGTGTCTCTCCGTGTAACAGATAAATGTCTAAGAATACAATTTCATCCGGAGCATGATGTCGACAGGCAGTAAGTGGGTTGTTTCGCGTGCAGCTGTAGCGGGGAGGAATTCATCGGTTCAGTGTATGCGCTCTTGTCAAGCGTGACTCCCCGACAACTTATTATGAGGCAAGTGTGAGGGCGACCCAGCAGGAGAGTTTTCACCGGCATGTAACATGCTTTTCACATTTCTTCATACTTTGAAAGAAGGGCATGAACACACTAAACAATAGGGATATACACAACGTATTCCATACATGTAAGAGAGATATATGGCAAAGGAGATGATAGAATAAAGCTGTGTGGTCAAACACATTTCAAATGGTCTTTAGGGAAATTGCAGGGAAGTCAGCGCTGCATTAAGAATCCGGACACTGAATGATTTAAACGTTATACTAACAGTCAGTTCCTTCTCAGTATCCAGCAATTCAAGGACTTTTGAGGAGCAGTGGACCATATGATTGGCAAATTGACTTCACTTTTAGAAACTGTCTGTCCAAGACACTGGTGTGATATTTACAAAAGACAAAAATGAAACTTTAGAAGTCCGTGTACAGCCATAGACACAACTACTTAAGGATGATCAGACACTTTGCTCTTAGTGTGCAAAAAGTTGGGGTGTATGTAAAATGTAAATTAAAACAGAATGCACTGATTTGCAATGACCCATATGTAACTGAATACAGTACAGGATATTTCATATATATATTTTGAAATAGAGACTTATTCTGAATTTGATGCCTGAAACATGTTCCAAAAAAGTACGGAGAGGGTTATGGTTGACACTGAGTTGGATCACTTTTTTCTTTTGCACACCAAGTAAATGTTTGGAAACTGGGGACACTCAATTTTGAAGTTTTGCAAGTGAAATTCTCTCCATTATTACTTGATATAAAACCTCAGTTACTCAGCATTCTGTGGTTGCCATTACCATATTTTGTGCCTCATAGTACGCCAAATATTTTCATTCGAGAAAAGGTTCTGGACTTTACGCGTGCAAGTCTAATAACCAAACTCTTTTACTACAAAGCCATGCTGTTGTAACATGAAGAATGTGGCTTGGCATCTCGCTGGAATCAGCAGGGTTGTCCCTGAAGACAATAATGGTGCCTTCACAAATGTGCAAGTAACCCATGCCAAAGTCTAGAGTAGTTGCATTTTAAAATTATTTTATCCACATTCAAGTTAGCAGAGTGCTAAACCAAATATAGCCTATGGCAGAAGTCTCTAGTGTGCTTCTTTTATGGACCAAATGATGCGAAAGCATTGACAGTCATCTGGGTTATTTCATACTGTGGAAGTAGAACTGTTTTGGCTTCATGTGCTGCAGAGCAACTTTCACAGGAATGAATGGGGTCCTACCTTCATCGCTGTATCCAGGTCTCTTTAGACATCCAGTGTTTGCTCCCCTGAGCAGGCACTGCCCACAATTAGATGGCCATATTCCCAGTCTCCTGCATCTGCCTCAACCGCTGTCTGAACTCAGCTAACTGAAAAAGAAAATAATAAATTTATTCTGCGTGACCCTCAATACTACATTTAAAAGTAGCCAAAACCCTCCCTAAAAAAATAAAGCACTCTGTTACTGGTTAATGAAATGGAATCATATGAGCTGGATATCAATAAAGACGCAAAACTATAACTTTTATGAAACTATCCAGATCATATTCTTAATTGGGATAAAGAGTAATGCTGACATGTCTTCCTGTGGATACTGAGTTTTTCCTGATGCTGCTGGCCCCTGTGTTGGTTTCTTATACTGTGAGGAGAGTCAATATACAAATTCATGCAGGCAGCTGAACATTAACTACCAGAGGTTTCATGCCTCTGCTCTTCAGCACTCGTCAATATTAACTCTAATCTCTATTTAAGGGCTTTAGTGTTCCTGGATCACAGCTAATGTGACTCTGATGCTAAGCTACGTGCTGGAGAAGGGAAGGAAAAGAGGAAGACAAACAAATAATTACTCCCTCTGGCTTCCATGTCAGTGCTCACCACTGGTCTTTAATAGAAGGTGGTGGTGAACAGTAGATATTCCCAGTGCATGCTGCAGTTGTGTCTCACTGATGGTTTCTCTTGAAGGCAATCCAAAACACCCCCATGCTGGAGGGTGTTCACTGCTGGCTTCAAAATGAAGTTCGAAGTTCAAATCTAAAACTTGGAAAAATGTCTGGCACAAACCTACCACATAACTTCCTGAACATAAATATTCAGCTTTAAGGCATTGCTTTTTTAGGGCTTCACAGGGAAGGTTATTTGGTATGATCTGGCTATTCATAACTTGGGGGTCTGACAGAATGAATAACTGTTAGGATTTGATTGTCTGGTCTCATTGTGTGGTCTATCTTGCAGAGCTTTCCCCCAGATTTCCAACACTTTTTTTCCCCCTTCTGTGCCGAAACCTGAACAGTGTGTAGTCTTGTTCTCAGTTTTCAAATCTTTTCTTAGACACAGAGAGAAACATAAATGCAGACTTGCAATCAATTCAAAGGCATCTCAACTTGTTTCATGAACTTTAAAGAGAAACTCAAAGGGAATTTGATTTGAAATGTGCAGCAAAACGCACATGCATGTTTGGTGCGTCATTTTGTGGGCAATAGAGAAAGAGGCAGAAGGGCTAGCATTTTAATGTTTAAGTTACAGCAGCTTCAACACGAGTAAATGTGTAGGCTGAGTAGATGTTAAACTTTGTATTTGTGTAAAAGAGGCATCCCAAAAGCTGTTGAAGTTGGCACTATCACCACAAGAAAAAAAAAGTTTGTGACTTATATGACTTAAGTAAAGGGGACCATTGTTCCCTTACCTACCTTCACATACAGTGCTGCAGAGACGATTTTTGTAGGCCTATGCGAAAAGAGTCGATGGGAAATATGCTCTGTGGCAAACAAATGTTTATGATACTTGCATGTTTTGTTTGGCAAGATAAACTTTATACATTAAAACAAATTCTGTGACTTTTAATGTGTGGATGCAATGCAGCATTCCACTACAAATGGACTACACTATGATTGTGTGATTTAACGTAGCCACTACAAAACCAAAATAAAGTCGCGTTTGGCATGACTCGGCGTGATGACGTTCTGTCGTCTCATTTAGCCTCTTGTTAGCAACTGCCTTTTTTAAGACACAAATGCTTCAAAAGTTACAAGATGGGTATTAATGATGCATTTTGTGTCGTAACACATTCAGAAACAACATGGGTTTAAAGACAAGGGATTGGTAAAAGATTATCTCATTCCCAGGTTTTCTCATTCCTGCACCACTCTACTGCTTACCTTTTTTTCCCTTCTTTCTTTTGTAATAGATATCATAAAAGTCTTTTCATAAACTGCAATAATCTTTTTTCTCTGCCTTTGTCTCTTGGATACAGAACTAAACAACATTCAATCAGAATCAGAAAAGATTTAAGTTAATATGACAAAAATTTTAGCAAACACGAACATATATTTATATCCAGCACAGATGGAGCAACATTATCGTTAATTTTAAGGTTTGTTTATATCGCACAGATGAATGTAACACTTTTCTTTGAACTCCTAAAAATATGGATTTTTTAGTGGCTAAATGTGGCCTCATGTTCACTGACTAGTTGCTGACTTTGTCTGAGCCACACGAATTCTGGGCTGTAAAGCCAAACCACTGAGCTTTAAGAATCTGAAACTGAGTTGGTTTCATCACTTAAGTCAGGTTTCCATCCCAGTATGGTGCAAATTTTACCTGAACTACTATAATGTGAGTATTAGGAGTTCTGAGATAAACAGTCGATGGTGCGAATTTGGGTGTCATTAAACGCAAGCAGAAAAAGAGGGTGCAAGAAGAGGTCATAATTAAAAGAGGTCCAATCAAAACTCAACTGATCCAGAACAATCAATTAATTGTTATTGGTCACATGAAATAATAAGACAATTCCAATGCAATATAATCCTGTCAGTGCCTTCAATTACACATTGAAAAAAGACTTATAATGACTTCATATTTATGATTAGGCAGTCTTAGGCATTGTCTTCATTTAGGATACTGTGCCCTGAGGGTAGAAACTCTTCCTGAGCCTCCCTCTGGTGTATTTAGTATGTTCTTCCCTTCCTTTCTCCACTTCTTACCTCAATAGGGGGAAAAGTTATTCAAGAAGTTGGGATCCTTAATGATTCTCCTGGCCTTATTTTTGCAGCACCTTTGTAAACATCCTTTAAACCTTTAGGCAGGGTAGAGTAATGCCTATTTTTGCTCAGCCAAGTGCACCACTCTTTACAAGGCCTTGTGGTCCTGTTCAATGCTGTTTCCCTACCAGGCAGTGTTGTTCCCTGCCAGGATGCTCTTGATGGTGCAGGAGCAGAAATTCCCCATTACTGGAGGGGATACCCAAAATTCCTTCAAGTGTTTGAGGTAAAAAGGCTCCTGTCTTGCCTTTCTCACCACTGAGTCAGTATGCAACATCCAGGTTAGGCCCTCAGTGTGACCAACAAGGTGCTTAAAGCTGTCCACCCTCTCCACTGAGGACCTGTTGATATTGAGGGGGGCATAGTCGGCATATAATGTAAAAAAAACCAAAACAGTCTGTCCAGTTTTGTTTTCATGAAAATATTAACTTTTCCACTTTATGTTGTAATATTTGATTACATTTCCAAGTGTTACTACTATTCCACAAGTACAATGGAGGACACCATTGTCAAACAATGTCCTGATGGTAGGATCAGAAATATTTCCTTTGTACTCAGATAACTGTTGATCAGGAGGTTACCATCTTTGCGCTCTAAAAGTTAAAAATCCATGAATGCTTTGGGAATGGGTTCAATTGGCCTTAATGCCTGATGAGAGATTGTTTGTACAATAATCAAAGTCATTGTTACTTTTTTCATGCACTGTTCATACATATACCTACAAAATGTATCGCACCACAATTTGGATATAACTCACGTAATCATGAGCCAGTAATGTGTGTGTCATCAGGAAAGTTGCGTTCACATAAACAATGCACTGATGGAAGTAAAGAGGGAAGTAGATTATGTAGTCAAAGGTAACATAAGTAGGCAGGTTGGGGTGGTAGATGGGTCAAACAAACACTGGACTTTCCCTCGGGAGATCTGTGTTTGTGGCCTGTGAGAAACCTGGAGAACTTGGAGTTATTTTAAGGTAAATCCTTACCACCTTACTTTTCCTAAATCTAACCTCGGTAACTTTTTGTTAAGTACATTGCCTGATGCTGTTGAGTCAATTCTTTCTGAAACCTGACCTCTGTAACTTGACATTAAGTATGCAACTTGACCTCTGGTAAAGTTCAACTGAATTCACCCAAAACGCTTATTAAACACGGTGATTGGCTAAATACTGAAGGTGTGGCAGGGAACACAAGTTTGGAGCAAACAAGAAAAAAACAGAACAGGTGAGGACTCAACCACTACTGAGGGACAGGTGCTGCTAATCAGGGTGGAGCTAATGAGTGAAGACTAAGGTGGGAAAACTTGCAAAAATAGGAAGTAAAACCAGACATGACACATTAGGAGTGATACTACAAAATAAAACAGGAAAAGGAACATGAGTGACAGGAAAACAGAACAAATCCACAAAAACAAATCCACAATATTACATAAAACCTAAGGTTGTGACAGAAACAAATGCTTTTCCATGTTCCCCTGAATATTTTCTTGAAAAAAAGCTGCAGATGACTAGAATTGGGAGGTATTAGCTGTAATAAAAACAATGGGGCCATTGCATGAAGCCTCACGAAGTCCAAATTCAATCATTCTTGTGATGCCAAAGTGTATATCTTTATACTGCCTTCATTTCATACTATAAAATCTGCCAGTTTTAGTTAAACTTGCATTAACTATTATCAAATGAATGAATTAATGAATTCTTTTATCTTAGTGTCATACCACCTAGTGGCCCAACTCTCATGAGATTATATGACATGAGGGACAATAGTCAACAGTATAGACTTCAGTATTAATGGAATGTTTTTTGTAATATACTGCCTAAATATAGGCATGGGAATGTCATTTGGTTTGGAGATCTTGCTAAAAAAGCAGTAAAAGGCATTCATTTTATTTCTTGGATTGAGTCACTAGTTTATTTACCAGTTTGGACTATAGCGTTATAGCCTGTCGGGAAATGTTTCTATCTCATGTATATTGCACGGATGACATGTTAAGATTTTTTTGTAATTTAGCATTCATGCATACTTATCGGTTTGGCACAAATCCCTCAGCAGTGATGATTGGCTTTTGTATTGCTTTAACCCAGAGTCTATGACGGACGCAACGCTTTTTCCGACTGACAGACCACTTCTAAAGACGCTGATAGAGATAAATAACTTCCATTCAGTAAAATTTCCTGCATCATTAAACATGGCAAACCTATTAGTTCGGAGGAGAATCCCACAAGAGATCAGCTAAATCAGATAGACTGCAGTAATCATAAAAAGAGGAATAGCTACGCCTTGCCAGCCCAAACGGCATCAAAGGGGATATAGGGAACTTAACATGGCTCTTTGTGCATGAATAAACAGGATGATGGTTCACTCTAGGTACAGATAAAAGCAGCTCTCAAGCACTGCCCTTTATTTTGACTTTCATTTTCGCTGCCACGAGTTGGTTCATTTAATGCCCATAACCTTTGCGGCTTTGAACATTGTCTGATTCCACGTTACCTTTCCCCATTAAAATAACATAAAACCTCTCGCACAATACATTAACAATACAGGATTCAAAAGGGGCAATCATAGGTAGTTTTGTCTGCTCCTGCGATGCTAATTGGTGCCTTTTGTGGCTCGGGAGCCAGACAATGTGACCCCAGAGGTAAAATCATTGTTCATTTTTACAAGAGATTAACATTTGGCAGAGGGAGGGAAATAAGATTTGCTACAGGTTATTTCTTTTTCTTTCAACACTATCTCTTTCCCAGCCAACATTTGTATGTGGGCCACATGTGGATAGTAAATGAGCTGAAAAATGGGCCTAAAATGGGTTTTCCATGGGTTCCATAATGACTCCATGTCAATTGACAACACTAGTGGGTTTATCTAAATGGGTCCAAGATAAGATGTCCATTTTGGGCCCATACCCACTTGGTACCCAGGTAGCCCAAGCTTAACCCATGTGGGACCAGCCCATTCTCATTTTGAAATGATGAAATACTGATGCTGTAATAGCACTTTTGATGAAAGATCCAGGCGTCAAAAGGCATTCTTTGCATGCACATAAGATGCTGCTAGATGGTGTCAGGTGAGATCATGGCTGAACAGGTTCAATTGCTGTTATTATACAGCACAGTGCCAATGATGGCATAATGTAATGATCATAAGGGTTGCTAGTTGGTGCTAGGGATAGGTCCATCAAATCCTGGACTTTCATGCTGGAGTCCAGTGTTTGCTTCCCATCTGGATGTGATGTTTTTTTTCCCTCTACATCTTACCATGTGCCTCCTTCCCTTAATCCAAACCATCTGTGCATACGCTGACATCCTGGCATTGGCTGCCTTGTGCTCTTGTTGCCTAAACATAACTACGTGCAGCGTCATCCCACCATGTGCATTTGTTGACATCATGGTAGTGCCATCCTGGAACATAAAGATTAGACAGAGAAAGATTTATAAAATGCAAATAAACAGATTCAAAGTCCACTGCAATGTGGCAACATGTGACAAAGTGCAAAGCAGCAAAATGTGATGAATTGGGATGAGAATATGTTGATTGTTCTACAAAAAGATGTTTTTAACGAAGACATTGTTGCATTTCAAGCCAGAAATTTGCCACCAAAAATTGATTTTGTAAGCTAAAATGTGATTATTTACTAACCATAACTTACATTATGATGTAAAAATGTAAACATAGTGCAGCATCATTCCACCATGTGCATTTGGTGACATCATGGCAGCGGCATCCCCAAATGTTAAGAGCAGACACAGCAGGATAAGCAGAGTGTAATATGCAGATAGTGAAGTCCACTTCAATCCCTTTTTTCAGCCCATTAATTACCCACATGAGCCCCACATACAAATGTTGGTTGGGATAATATCAGTTATCCCCTTGGAATTTAGTGGTAGGAATCATAGAAACAATAACCAAAATGTGAACACCTGATCTTGGAGCTCTATCTTTAAAGTGGACATTTGGCTTTGAGAATGTTCGAGACAACCCATGCGTTCAGAGAGTGAGGTTCAAAAACAAGTGCCGGCAGGGTTGGACGTGCAGCGGCATACCTTTTGTTGTAAGTATATATTGACATTTCACACTCCAGTAAATGAGCAGGTCCTGGCCCCGTAGCCCTTGATGTGGGTGCGGTGCCACAGAGCAAATTGAAGGTAGCTCAGGGGAGAAGACAGGAAATAGACATAGCCTCTCTATTGGACTGTTTGTTTTTCTCAGGGCCAAGTGAGTCAGCCGCCGAGGCCGACAACATAGTTTGTATGCTACACAGATATTAAGACAGCCCTTAGCTGTATACTTTATTATATCACTTACTCTGCCTGCTACTCCTGCCTGTTCACACTGCACAGTCAGAAACAATAGATGCTGTAAATTGAAGCATCACCCCAACCTTTCTCCAAACACACACGCACACACATACACACACACACACCTCAGCCTTATCTTCCATCACTGAGCTGGACTGACAGCTTTTCATTTGCACCGTCCTTGTGGTAAACAGGTACTTTTTAGATAGGCATTAGAACAAGTTTATTGATCGTTCAATCCTCTTGCATCTTATTTGGTTGACAGTGGTGGTATACCTCAAATCAACATACCTTCACCAGCAAAGACAAGTGTGGCCTCTAGGGAGGAGTGTGTGTGTGTGTGCGTGTATGTGTGTGTTTCAGTGTGTGTGGTGGGGCTAGGTAGAGTGGGAGTAAGGGCAAGTAGGTCAGAGATTCTCTGAGTTTGCTTCACTGGCTACAGCTTTAATTAGGTTAAAAAAGTTTGTAAAAGTTAATTTACAGAGTGATGGACAATGTCGGAGATAAACACCATTCTATTTTAAAGAACGTTATTGGATGGAGTTAGCAGGACGGGTTCTCTAAGGTTAGAGACATTTTGTGACATGTTTATGTGTGTGACCCACTGCAGGAGCTTGAAAAAGCAACTGTTAGAGTAGCGGATGATTCATAGAAGAAGAACAGCGGTTGTAAATGTCCGCAAACTGGGAAAACAATTAGCCACAGGAGCTCCTTACCCAGGGTGAGACCGGCTGCCTTGTTGGGAAGGTCAATGACTGTGATTGACAAGTTATGCCATTTTTAAAAAAGAGGCACTGGTGCATATGTTATTAAGTTCGAGGCTGACACTTGCATGTTAAACATCACACCCGTAATGCCTCGTTTGATAGTCTGATACAGTGTATAATCACACACAGGAGTGGAATGAAGCAGCCGTTGTTTGGTTAGGTTTAGAAAAAAAAACCATAATGTTTTTGGCATAAAAAAAATATGTTTGTTATGTAACAATGATGTGACATTAATATGTGATGTGAGTGACATCAGTGCACAACACAAATTACAAAACGCCACGTTAAAGGATTAACTTATATCAGATGAGCCTCTGACTTTACTCTCCTGGGTGAAATTCTTGCTTGCTCTTTAGACTGCGTCAGTTGCTCTCAAATATTACCTCAGATGAGTTTATATTGGTGTTAGTTGGGAGCCTGAGTACTTCATAAGAATGCTAAATGGTGCCTTTGGCATCAATGGCACACTCCGAGGGGCGTGACAAAGAGTCAGTATTTGACAACTTGGGAAAGAGCACATTGCTGTAATTATCACCACAGTAAATGTAGTCTAAGCATTTTCCCAAAAATTGGTGGTCCTTGTAAGGTTACTTGGTGATGACTTGTAGAGTATGTTTGCTCACTACTGTGACTGCTGAACTAACTCCTAATATGACAGCTAGCCAGGAACATGCTGTGGATGGTGCAACACATCTAAGAGGTATGATAGCTTCATCTGATTTATTCTCTCGCTCATTGTTCCCTTAAGTACTTCAACACCATTTGCTGTTGGTCAATACCACAAACTGGGGTGTAAGTGTTTACCTAAGAATTTGTAGGTGCAGCAGGCAACAATGTCACAGGGCACACCAAACAAGACTTTATAATGACTTGATGGGTTACTAGAAAGCAAACATCCATGCAGGCACGTTTTTGGTTAGCATGTAATGGCCAACTAATGTTTTAATGTTGAAATGACCTCTAAATTTGTAACTCTCTACAGCAGCACTCCTTGAATTGTATTATTACACTCACACAATAGCCATTTATCTAAGGTACCAGGAGAAGTTGCAAAAACTGCTAATCATCTATTTATCTATCAATCTATAGATATAAACTTTGAGGTCATTGGTCCGTAAAGGAGGCAGCTGATGCCAATATGTCGATGACACATAATCAGTCAATAAGAAAAAGCAGGTCTGAGCTCATCCATGAAACTGATTGAAGTTTATGACAGATCCTCCATCCTGTCTGGCGTCCATAAGGTCTTGCGAGAGTAACTGAAATAGCAATGGCATAAGTACACTGCCTTAATCATCAGCTGTATCCTGTACATGTCGTGCTAACAGACAAAAATGGCAGATTTTCAGAGTTTGCATTGTATTACTGTACAAGTTTTTCAGGAAAACTCCAATCTCTGTGCATTGCAAGGGCGAGGGCCTCGAGGGTTTGACCAATCAAAGATGGACTGGCCGTCTCCCCACTGTGTCCGTCGTCACTGCATCCTTTAAAGACAGAGTTTGACATTGTGCAAGCTCTTGGCCCTGAAATAAGAATGGAGGCAAGCTGGGGCTGCTGAGACAACTGTTTGAGCCGAGCTTTGTTTTACTGCACTTTTTTTTGTGCACAAGATTTTCCTCGCTACTCCATCCTCCTAACAAGCAACTCTGAAGAAGAGCTACGACAGTTATGGGAATATAGCCAGCCATGCCACAGTGGTCCCTGCACCAAAATGGAGATGAACAGAAAACAGGAAGACATGCTGGATGGTTGCTTTGAAAAAAGTTTTTTTTTTCCAGCCATTGAGGTTGAACTCCAATGAGATTATTTCTTCATCCAGAGCCAAAAAGTTCTAGCCTCCAAGAAATGTTGTGGAACTAAGATCTGCTGCACAAACACACACACACATGCACACACAAACTGTTGTAGTTGCTGGCGACTGGGATGATGTATGGGATCTATGAACCAACACATCAGAACAAACTGAAACTGACAAGGGCGTAGCACAGCCAAAATTTTTGAGGGGGCACAAATTGATACAAACGTCCACAATATAAATCACCAGAGAATACAGACAAATAAAAACATATACAGTACAAGAGGGACTTTCCACTAAAGGCACCTAAAAAGATGAAGACAGGGGAGATTTATTTCTACCATTGGATCATCAAAACACTGTCAAATATCACTTATCTATAAGGCACAGTCCCATCACTTTTAATGTCCATGACTGAGACTAAAACACTTGGACGCCAAAGCTCCCAGACGCTGGTGTTTTTGTCTCCGAATCGGAGGTAGCCCGAGGTGCTAATGGAGCTGTGTCTCATCCCTGACAGACTGTGACGGCTGCTGTTCGACTGTGCTTTTCCAAGAAGAGAGAGAGAAAAAAAAAGTTTGCAGACTTTGACAGTGCTCTGGCCATCTTGACAGGCAGCGCCTCTGTCCTTGTGAGGACGCCGTTCATGCATTTAGGTAGGACGGCGCTGGCTGATGCAGTGTCTGGGCCAGGTCTTTATTGTCTCACTTTATTAAATTAGCTGTCAATAAGTTGACAAGACGGCGGTGGCATAATGCCTCGGAACCAACTCGAAAACTGTAGAGCGAAGCTTTCTCAATGCTGCTCTGTTTCCCTAATGCTGTTTTTCACATTTTTGCATTAGGTTATTATGTTCTAAAGGCATCTATTAAATCTGCTGATAAAAAGTCAAACAGTAACGCTGGCTTTTTAAACAAAGGCTCTATTTTCATGACTGTGACAATCATTCAGTTATAATAACATTGTGCTCAACAAAATGATTGCTTAAATTGGGGAACATTGCTAAGGAATGTCAGACAGGGTAAAAATCAAATTGTCAGTTGATCAAAAAGATTGTAAATAGGGCTGTAAGCATTAACACGTTCATTTTGCTCCAATTAAGATCCTTCATTGCATAAAAAAATTAGTAAAAGCTGACAAGGAAATTACTTGAAAATTAGTTTTGAAAATGGGTGGAGAATTATTACAAAAAAAATGCCCAGAAAACTATATTTAGAACCACCATAATTATATTTTTAAAATTATGTTACAAGAAAAAAAAAAAACATGCATTTTTAAATTTGCAGGTTTTTTTGGTCTTTTTTTTTGGCTTTGCTTTTAAATTTGACTTTTTTGCTCATATTCAGGTGATTTTCTTCTAACTTTTTATTAATTATTGCCAATATTTGGATCATGTCTTGTTAAGTTGCTAATTGGCATGAATGTGGCATGTAGCCAAAATGGGACTGAGTGTTCAAAAGACAAGAAAAAGGCTGTATGAGAGCAGGACCATTTAATTTAAAAAAAGCAAACAAAATGTCATAAACACCATAAATGTATACTGAACATGTTATTTATCACAAATAATAATAAAAAAACCTTCATCTTGAAAAGAATTACTGATCAGAATCTGATCATGTAAGCCAGAAATTTTGTCTCAGTAATCACTGAGTCATTGGACTTAATTTAAAATCCTATCAAACTCCTGCAGATATATTGCAGTCATTTTGTGTTATAGAGCAATAAAAATCTTCCTTATTGCTCTTTTAAGTGTTAGCAGTCATGATTGGAGCAATTTGGAACAGAGTGACAGAGCAAATCATCTCTTATATTGTTGGCTTAATACAGTGAGCCTTCCCGTTGACAGAAGAACTTATCACTTTAGAGCTGGAGGTTTTCCAAAATCGACTGTGCCTTTGTATCATTTACATAAAGCTGTGCAGGTTTATAAGCCGAGACCATCAGTGACAGATTCGTACACGCGGGAGGTCGGAGGACACAGTGTCATAGACGAGAGAGAAGCATCTGCGGACGAGAGACGCTTAATGTTTTTTCTCTGCAGGAGAGAGCATTTTTATTAAAGTGGAGGTAGCACAAATCTATCTGGCTGCTGAAAGCTACACATAAACCCCCCTGCAAGCCTGCACTTCTCCTCCGCTCTGTTTAGGGTAACAGCTAGATCGACTGCTGAATCACTTCTAGTTAAGTAATGGCCTTAGGCGACTTCGCCGATAATCCTCAACTTCCATCGACCTGGGCTCTGTCTATCAACAAGTTTCCAAGTGCCTTCAAACTGAGCCGGACACGCAATTATTCTTCAAAATTGGAGACTTCCTTCATCTCGAGAGCTCCCGCGTTCACCATATCCACCCAGGAAAGAAAGGTAATAACGTGTGCCGGTCCGAGGGGAGAGAAGCAACCGCTTATAGCCACTCCCTCCTTCCCTTAGCTCAACCTCGCTACCTCACTTACCTCCTGCATGAGCCAACCATAGCTCAACAATGACATTTTAGAACAATATCTGTTTGGGGATCTGAAAATCCCTCATATGTAATTGTGAAACACCCAGCAACAAGCCAGGCTGCAATATTACTTTCTGTTGTCATCGGGGTTGATATGATAAAAATGAGATCATGCTAAGGAGAGTAATGGAGTCCCCTCCCTAGATTAATTTCCTGTAACTTGTTAATTAATGTGGCTTTACTAATAAACTTTCTCCCTTTTGGCTGCCTTCCCAAACAGCGCTGACCACAATCAGTCAGAGGAATGCATTACCACAACACAGGTTGGCAGTCATTCATTAGTCACTAATCACTGTGAGTAATACAGCAGTGGAGGCCCTCCATTATGAGAATATAAATCTCCCATATTAATACGGCAGAGCAAAATGGCTTCATGCCTAACTGAAAGGTCAGCTCGGAGTCAAAGTCACAACCACTAACCCCTGAGTGAACAATTAGATCTCAGCATTAGCATAATGCAAAATATATTGGGGGTGGCAGCGGGCTGCAACTCGGAAATCTCAGATTGTGACCCAACAAGACCTCTTCCACATGAACAGTTGTCCTTAACACATAGATTTCTGCATGAACTCAAATGTCTTTGGGCTCACAGAAATAACTCAAATCAGCATAAGCTTTATTAGCCCTTAAGTGTGCACACATACAGAGAATTTGACTCCACATAAATACATGTGATTGGTAAAAAGAAACTATGCTTTTCCAAAATTCAACCATATAGGTTGTTTTTAGAAACAGCAATTAAACTCCTACACACATTTATTGTGGCTGCAGTTATTATGGTAATCATGATGGGAGCAAAGGTGGAAGTCAAGTGATGTAGAAAAAAAATGTAGAGTGTCAAAGTCCTTTAAGAAGGGAGGGATGGTGGACTGGTCAACCAAACACAGGACTTTAATCCAGGAAAACTGTGTTTGTGTCCTGTGAGAAAATGTCAATGTGAAGTTATTTTAACAAAGTTTGGTGGTATGTATAGTTGAAGGCTGGAACTAAAATCCGGTTACTGATATTTAACGTGTCTAACAGCTTTAGAATATCATGTTGTGCAGATGTTAACATGGTGATGTTTTGCAGATGTTTGTCATTGTTCTCAATACGAAACATACTGTATGTCTCCAGACATACTAAATGTCATTATTTTACATGAAGATATTATTAGCATGAGACATTTGTAAGACATTTTGGTAACTTAAAACCAACAATAATCCACATCAGCTGCCATTGGTATTCTACTTCATACTGACTTTGGCACTGGACGTTGTCCTAACATTGTCCTTATGTTTTGGTCCCCTGACGTCAATCCTAGAATCAACCAAACATCAACATCTAACAATGATGGTGACTGGGTGTACTACTTGCACAGTAAATGAAAATAATTCGATCCCTGAGCAAGTGTCTGCTAACATTTCTCATATTTTCAGTGTATTGTAAGGTACATACATATGACAACACAATGAAATTTGTACAAAGTAAAACAATAATACAGCGGTGCAGAATGCAAAGTGTGCTAGAACAGATATGGAATTAGCTATTTAATAGTTCGCTTTGTGCACATTAAGTAGTCAAATTTGCAGTATAGCATGCTAATATTCATATTGACAGTTATGATATTAACATGTTTGAGGAAAAACATTTATAAACCATTAAAATAGTTTATTTGTGGGCACAGTAAAATACAGGTTAATTGACACTATGACTGACGTTAATTGCACATTAGAGTGATGACCTGTGAAAATAAACACTTTTTTTCCTGGTTGCCATGGGTTACAGTGCTCTGTAGTGCCAACCAGATGTACATGATAAAGAATTCACGATTATTTATTGGCTTTGTAACAGCTGACTGACAGTTAAAGGAACACTGTGGTTTATTACAAAAGTTTATTTCCAGCTTGAATTAAGAAAATAGCTACCTTAAATGACTTGCTAAAGGAAGACATGATGGTTATTCTTAGAGGATCATGGTGGTTTATTCTAATGCTGGTCCTTCTTTCCCAGTGTTGTCCGTGATGTCTGTCAGTTATGATAATAGTGTACTCATGAGAGTAATTGCTGGAATCATTAAATGTGATGACAGCACTAAAAATATGTCCATCAGAGCAAGAGACATGAGCAGTTAGACAATCAAACAGGTTATAATCAAACCAGAAGATTATCTACCACTTTATGTTAGACAACAAAATCATCAGTGTGCATGGCTACATTAAGTATAGGTTACAGCTGAAGTGATTTTTAACTGTGATGGATGTTTTTTATCGACAGCTTAAGTCGCAGTTTTACTGCTCAGATATTTTTCCTCTCTCTCTCTCTTTCAAACTTGGACCGAATAGATCAAACTGTAAAACATAGCAGCACTGATCAAATATAAAACAAGATTATGTAACTGTATTGCCATTTATTTTTATTTTGCCTAAATTATCCTCAGCAACATATTTTAGTGCACTATCTAGCTGTAACATGAGAATTAGTGAACAGAAAGTCGGCACCATAATATTTCCTGTGTTGTAAAAATGAAGGATAAATAATACTGAGATCGAAAAATGATGCTGGTGAAACATGAACCGAGATTTTCTTACTCATTTGCATATTTCTCGCTTCAGATTCCTATTTTAGTGCACTGTTTGTGCGTAATTCGAGATTTTTTGTTACCAGCCAGCTGCCATATTGTTTCCTGTGTCAAAACAGCCAAGCTTGCATGACGTGACTCACCAGCGTGACTGTTAATTGGTCCAATGCAGTGCAGTGTATTCTGGTAGTTGTAGGTTTTCTACTTCTAGAGGAAAAACTATTTAAAATGGGCTTGTTCTCTGTTTTCTCTGCTTATGTAGCACCAATTACAACAGTATTTTTGTCTTTCTGAATGAAAGAAGAAATGACCACAACATTAGCAAGAAATCAGTAAAAAGTACAAGAAAATTACCTAAAAATTGAAAAATAAAAAAAGTATAAAGGTACACAGACAAACAAGGCAAACAGTGCTTTAAAATGATATAATTCTGTAAAAATTTGATTTAATTTTGATAATGTTTTTTCCCTAGCTGCTTTCCTTAGACATTTTTATGTAGTTTCTTTTTTTTTAATCTAAATCTGCTAAATTCTTCCAATATGAGGAATACTCTTGCTCACTGCCTTTTTTCCATGTCGTTGAAATAAATCACAACAATTTGCTCAGGGTTCAAAGGGTTAAAAAGAGACTGCTGGGGAAAGATATGTTCAAGGACTAGTGGATTCGTGTTCAAGGACACTAATGTTGAGTGTTGATTAAAAAAGAAAAAGTGAAACAGCCAGCTGTCTCTGTTGTCAAAGTCACACTTTATTGACCCTGACCTTCTCCTCCTCATCATCATCATCATCTTTTACAAGGTTTTGTGGCTCTTTAACAACTTATCACTACTTTCTTTGCCGTTGACAGCCAGGTGTCGTCATAATTCTCATAGTTACTACAAGTACAAGTACTTTCAGCCACATCCTATATTCTAACTGCAGTATGCTCTGTGCACATTTACAACTTGTTTATCCTTATCCAAATAACACAAAGAGATTACTTTGGGGTTAGGACTATACCTGCTTTGTCTTTCTGTAGTGTTGTTATTATTCTACCCTGCAAGTCATCATTGCAAAGAAAATGTGTTTTTATTGACTCAGATTCATGTGAAGGTGTTCAATCATCTCTTCTATTGAAGTTGTATTTGCAAGCTGAGTTCCTCGCTGTCTTTTTCATCATTTTTCATTGTTTAGGTCACCTTTTGTTTTGGGAGAATTTTATCAGTACAATTCCCATCTCCACGTTAAATTCTAATCTAAATGTATGTTGTACGGTTTAAAATATCCTCAAACCATTAGACTTGAAGCTAACATGATGTATTTCAGATCCAGTTCACGTTTATCTTCCCTGAAATCTCTCTGCGCATCTACTTTATTACTATGATGTTATCATAAAACAGTGCCGATAACCCAAGGCTTTCTTGTAAAAATGTGGATATTAAATAGTGTGTGGTATACATATAAGCATGCACCAATAACGGTGGCAGTGTGACAGTATCTGTTTAATGCAGAGCCTAAAGGGCTGTTTCTGTCTTTCAGATGGAATGACATTTCTTATCCAATACCTCCGTGCTGCACATTTGTTATCTTTTTTATTGTTATGCATGCATTTGAATGTATTTGTATTCATGTGAAGGGCTCTGATGGTATATGTGTCACATGATTCGGCTTGAGTGTGGCTGCACATCTATGTTCTCTGTGAAATAAAGGAGCCAACCTTGACCTTGACCTTGAGGGAAGGCTGTGATGTCACAACAACACCATCTCACTTTATGGCTCTGTGGCTGCAGTGTATGCCTGTAACTCTCACTGCCAGTGCTGAAAGATATTCACAGATAATGATAAAAAATTTGATGGAAAAAAAATGTAAACTTCCATATATCTATAAATTTATAATTACTGCTGAAAATTACATAGAAAATAAACAATTTTGCCATTTTACATATTCTTGTAAATAAAATCAATTGCCCAGAAGTGATATTTGTTAGCGCAATGTCACAATGATTTGGGCTATTAAGTGGAGATCCATTTTTCAACATAGTGCCCAACTTTTAACAGTTTAACTAACTCACTAGGTCTTTTCCAGACTGAAATTCCAATAATTCCCATAATTTGGTCGGATCAGGGTGGCCTATCAGATTTCCAGCACAGAAATGCGTTCTATTACATCTGTTTATTATTTCCCATAAAGTTCATTTTAGTCTTACAACCTCAGTGATATAATTGAGCCTGAAGTATTTAATATTATAATTTATGGGTAATAGTTTTTTCTCAGGTGGAGTTGAAGAGTGACTGAAGTTTGGAAACCAAGGTCACTACCTTATCATTTCTTTTCTTGATGAGACAGAGTACCTCTGGAGGTCAGTCCCAGAGCTGACTGTCTAATGAGCTACTGCCTTAGTAAATCAGGTGCTGAATACAAGCACATTTTTGCCGCAAATTCATTTAGGAGCAGGCCCTCAGTGCTGTGTTCATCCAGCACTATAGGAAGAAGGGTGTCTCACTGGAGTTAGCTCTATCTCTGACCTTCTTTACACTTGTCTTCTCAAGTATCTTCTACCCAGATAAAATCCACGTGAGACTTGGTATGCTTTATTAAGACTCTGCAACATGTACAAACCTCCTTTTTTTTTTTAGAATTTTTTTTATCTCTTGGTCAGACCACAAAACAGATTTGTTTTCTGTGCAACATAAAAAATCAGGGTCGGCATCCATCCAGTCTTGAAGAAGGTTGCAATGCACCTGAAAGCTGTTTGGTGACTGACAGAAACACCAGAAGAAGAAGAAATACCTGATCTTTTCCAGTTTACTCGCAAACCTAACTGTTTAGCCAGGTTACACTGACCCAGAGTAAAGAGAGAAATATCCAAAGTAAAGATAACATATGCATCCTAGAGATGAATCTCTGTGCATTATATGTTTGTCTCAAACCGCTTCCCAAGAATTCTGTCTTGAAAGCCTTGAGTGTATTTACACTTCCAAATGTGGTGATTGCAAATGACCAAACTGTTGAAACTCACAGCAATTCTTAGATCTATGTTCAAAACTTTGAAACCACAGGAGAAAACTAAAGTACGGGGTGCTCTCACTTTTTTATTTTTCCTTTTGGTAAAGTTTTGATCATAAACTTTCAAAACTTTAAACCACATTGAATCTTATTGTAGTCTGAGTTTAAAACATATGCAGGTAACCCAGTGTTCAATCAGGAGTTCGGTCTCAGTGGAATTTATAAGGAGAACTATTATGCTCATTTTCAGGTTCAAACTTGTTTTGGGGGTTTGTAACAGAAGTTTACATGCTTTAATGTTCAAAACACACTTTATTTTCCTCATTCTGTCTGTGCTGGAATACCTGTATTCATGTTCTGCCTAAAATGTGCCGTTATAACATCTGTGTCTTTAAGCCCCCCTCCCGAAAAACCCAGTTTCTGGTAACTCTGTATATCTGCATGTTTTCAATGTCATTACAGCCATTTTTAAAATGAACAAAGTGACATTGCAACATTATACATATACTATATATATATGACAAAGAAGAAAAGCATAGTAGAACCTCCTTTAAAATGGGAAATGGCTGCTCCATGACAATGCTTGCAAAGGAGAAGAGAGGCAGCACTGATGGGCGAGAGCAGTGATGACATCTGACAGGGGCTGATGGAAGCAGACCCATAATGTTACAATGGCACTGTGTGCAGCGTCACCTGCTGGGCCACCAGGACGCCCTGACTAAATTAAGCTTTAGTCAAATTAACCTCCTCTTTTTGTTGCTAAATCACATCCACTATGAAGCCTATTCACAGGCATCTGTGTGATTCATCAACAAAAATGACCTCCTGCCATTTCATTTAGTTTCCCCCTGTTGTTGGCCATTTTCCAACAAAAACAACACTTTCTTCTATTTTGCACGTGACTGTAAGCCGATTACTGGTTCCTGAGCTTGAAGTTGGCCTCCCTGCTTTCTGCACCGAACAGTGGGAGATGATAGATATGACAGAGTGAGATTAGGGGATTATGGTTTCTAGTGGATGAAACAATCATTAAATATTAGCATCTGTCAATGTTTTTTTGGGGGATAGTGGAGAGAGGCAAGTTACAGATGAGTCAAAGAATGGACAGCTGGATACTGTGTACTCTGCTGCTAGCTTTACTTTTCTAAACTAAGATGACAATACAGCGGCAGGCAGGTGGTGTCACCGACTGAGCTGTTCAATAACACTGTGGCAATCAGCCGGAGGCATGAATTTCCAGCTCACTTTTGTCATGATAAGACCTTTGTTTGTTTAAACTGCAGCTTTATTAATATGCACCAATGCAGCAGGAAATACTCATCTGACATCTTGGAAGCAGAAATAGCTCTTGCAGCTGAGGTATTCAGGTGATGAAGGGTTTTCAGGGCCAGTGCAGGGACCTAACTGACTTTGGGGGTGATGTGATTACATTGTTATTCAGCCCAGGACAGGAAGCTTCAAAGGGAACGTTCAAAGCTCAGGGGTTATCACAAAGTAGCCTGAAAGACCAAACAGTCGATGGTCAGTGGGAATTTGTCTTTTAGTTAACCGTTTCATGTTTAGTTTTATAAAACAGCTGCATTCGAACCAACCTGATTTCACTTTGAAATGACCTCAAAGTTGTAAATCCGTGTTACGTGAAGGTGCTATGATTTGTGCAAAAGCCACATGCCAGCACAACAGAAACTATGCAAAGGGAAATTAAATTCCCAGTGGTTGCAGTTTTTAAAAACGTGGTTAATGCAACACACATTGGGTTTCCATTACAGATCTGAGCAAAACTTAAGTGATGTTTTTCAATTTGTAGATAAAACACAATCGTGAGATGACTGTGTTTCCATTGAGTGATGCATCTCCTCTCACAACAGCATTCCAAGAAGCATGGCGATGGATGCTCAAAACATCAGCAGGTTTATTTCCATTACAGCCACCGCACTAGCCGTCATTATTTCCAGTCGAAGGAGACATACGCGTGTTACATGAGTGATAATGGAAAACAAGCCCCTTATATGTGGGAGCAACCACATTTGAGGGATTTCTGGGAGGTGATAGTCCACAGATTCAAAACTTGCGCATGAGTTATGTGATGCAATAACATCTCTTGGAGCACCTGCTGCATCATGCCCTGGGGATGCCCCGCCATGTGTAACTGTCAAAACCTTTTTGCAATAAATGGGAATTTTTAAAAAATGTACTTGTTTCCATTTAGCATAATTTATATACACAGTTTCAATTTGTGCAATTTTAGGGTTAATGGAAACCTCCCTACATTCTCACCACCACTTTGTCAAATACGAATGTTTGGCCAGTGGCCCCACACATAAAAATATAATATGCTAAGCACCCGTCCTGCATCACTTATGGAGGTTCAGGGATGGGGGGCAATGTACGCTCAGTAGGTTTAAATGCATTGTGGCCTTTTAAAATAAATAGAAATAGGAAATGTACACAAATTCCTGTGCTGGTTTTATCAATCCTCCATCCCAACATAAACTTTCTCACTCTTTGTATTACCTATTGTGTAACACTGGCTAGGGAATTTGTGTGTTCGCCATGAAAAGGGATCCTAATTAACTTTTCATTTGCACTGAATTCCTGGTTCTGGCATGTAATTTTAACATATTAGGTAACAACTACATAATGCAGTTGGAGCAGGCAGCAGGTTAGAACCCAAATTTAGGCAACACACAGATGAGGCAGCTGGACACTTTTAAAAATTAATAAAAAAAGAAAAAATGCTTAGTCCCGTATCAGGCAGGTGAAATCAGGAAGGCACAGGAAGCAGAGGCAAAAGAAATCAAAAGCAAAATGAAGACAAACTGACAAAGAACAACAGAACTGGACAGGTATAAGTAGGGATACACTGATTGGGGGAGTGAGAAAAGGTGAGCAGACTACAGGACTAGTGAGGGACAGGTGAAACTAATCAGGGACGGGCAGACAATCAAACACAAAGGCAGGAAGTGAAGTGATCTAAAACAAGAGGAGCCATGAGTAACAAAATAAAAGTGGAAACATTAAGCATGACTGAAGAATAGACTTAGACAATGGAAAATATAACCTCAATAAGAAATCAGGGTAGATTGTGTATTTTTTTTGTACTTCTATGAGACAGGTAGATGGTATGTGTTTGTTTCAATTTGTGAATATATTTGACCAAAATATTTAGCGAAAGATATTGGAGATTTGTCTGCAGTGATAATGCACCCTGGATTTTCCTGACATTTTCATGTGGGGATTAATTTTTTGGTATCATCTGTTCTCAGTATTGTCAGCCCGTTCTTATTCCGTACTTGTAAAATAGCGCTACTTTGACAGTGCTTCTGCTTTTACTTTTTAACTCTGCAACACTATAAAGCATCTTTTGTGTGCACACTAAAAACCACTGGATTTTGTAACTTGAGACTGTGACCAAACAGAACCGGAACCATATGAAACGTGACAGGACGGCATCAGGTTGCAACGCTGCTGCTAATGATGTAATAAAAGAAGTGCGAAGGCACCATTGGAGTTAAAGGGGGTGTTGGATGGGATCAACAAACCCTTTCATGCAGGAGTCTGGTGTTTGCTTCCCATCTGAATATGTTTTTTTTCTACCATAATCCTTACCATCTGTGCTAGCATGTGCGTTTGTTGACGTTCTGTTGTTGGTCGCTATATGCTTGTCTTGTCTAAACATAACATACCTAAAACATGATAAATAGCCGCGGAAGTCCACTGCAAAGTGGCAACATGTGACAAGATATGATGAGAATGTGTTGGTATTGCAGTGTGACTGATGCAGCATCTTGTTGAGCAGCAAAAAAAAAAAAAAAAAAAAAAAAAAAGGCTATTGTATGCACTACTCCCAGCAAAAACAAATGGGACCGATGGTGGAAATGTGAAAAGACTCATGACCTTCAAATGTTTCTTCACTGGTCAAATCAAGAGAGTTTTATGAGAGATAAAAATACTGTGAGTTGATAATATAGCTCCATATCCTTTAAAGCTTTAATTACCTCAATCAATCACATTTGTTTGCTTTACAGCCTCCTCCGCACTATTAAGTGCTGCTGTTGGATATATTGGAGCTTTCACAAAAAAAAAAATCCTTGGTGTAAAAACGACTTTGATCTTGACACTAATTGTATTGGAAATGAGCCAGATTTAGTTTATTATGCTCAATGTCTTAATGACTCTGATTAAACATTAAGTTAGTTGACATTATACCCTATCTTTATATTGGTCTTAAAATCAATACTGGCACAAACAGAATTATTTTTTTCCATATACAGGCTTGGATAGTAAAACTTCCCAGTGAATCAGCCTTTAATAAATAAAGCACTTACTAATTAAGAGCCCCATTAGGATCTGAAAGCTTGCCAATTAATAGGTCCTTCCTTAAGTACAAAGATTTAAGTCTTTGGTGAAATACTGAGCACACAGCATGGGAGGCAACTGTCAGCTCATGGCACAGAAAATACAAGATGTCACTATGCTGAGTAATTAAACTGCATCTGAGAGGGACATTTCCGAAAAAACAAATCAAAACAAAAAAATAAAAAAACACATGCAAGTATCTCAACAATGCATGTTGCACAACAAAAGAAGGATATAAGTAGCATATGGAGGTATTCGAGTAGTTTTACATGTCTTTCTTTATCCAGTTCTTTCCTTTTGCCTGTATGAAATAGTTGCACAAAAGAGAAAAAAGATGGAAGAAACAAATATCGCCTGCATAACTGATGTCATGCAGGCTTTAGAGGCAGCACAAAGCATCACAACATCTGATGTGATCTGCCGTATGTGGTTGTAATTGTGAATGAGTTAGTAGGGTTGCATTTTAACACATTGGAGCAACATTAACATTCATTTGCAGTTGGGTTTGCAAACACAATAATCCCTGTAGGCTCTTTAGTGGGTTTGGGTGGCAGATGGGTCAAACAAACACAGGACTTTGACCCAGAAGACCAAGTTTGTGTCCTATTTGAAACCAAAAGTCAATGTTTAAGTAGTAGTACTGAAGTACTTCTAGCCTGTTTTCAATCCGAACTCATAAAATAGTACTGCACAAGAAGCGCCACTGGACAGCATCAGGTGATAATGCAGCTGGACAGAACTGGTCGAGTTGTAATTCCAGCCGTGTCCAAGAGAGGCGCACAGGTGGCATCACTTGAGAACCTGGCTGGTATACGTGCATGAAATACGGCAGGAGAGCAACAGGTTGAAACACTTCAAGTAATGATGTAATAGAAGAAGTGCGAGGGCACCTATGGGGCTGGCAGGATGTCCTTTCATGCAGGAGTCCAGTTTTCACTTCCAGTCTAAATCTGATGCTTTTTATCCACACTTTATCTCGTGCCCTTCTCCCCTAATCTTGACTCTGCTAGCATGTGCTTTTGTTGACAGTCTGGTGTTGGTTGTCATTTGCTCCGGTTGTCTAAACATAACCAGTGTAAGAGTGTAAGCAGCAGACGTATAGCTAAAATGTAATTAAAAGATGTGGAGGTCCACTGACAAAGCAGCAACATGTGACGGGTTGGGATAAGAACATGTTGCGTGGCAGGATGGTTGGGTTTGGGAACCAAAAAAGTACTGGGGTTGGTTTAATAAAGATTCTATTTTCAGTTAAAATACATTTGCCTGTGATGTACGGGATGTAAAGGACATAACTCCATTAAGTTAAACAAAGTCAACATTAACTCTTTGGTTCACAAACAGAGATCTTCTGGGTGAAAGTCAGATGTTTACCAAACTTTATGGCTTTTTATACAACCTATGTGTCCACCACATAAAAGAACCCTGATTTACTTCCATTGACACTGTACCAGCACTGTACCAGCACTTAACTTCAACACAATATTTCACTATTATGCTGCGTTAAGAGATTGTGGTCTTTTCATGGATTTCTGTTCAACATTGCTGACAACATACTATGCATATGTAGTAACATTTTATGAAAGCAATAAATCACTTGAGGCTTCATTAAATGCCAAATAACACCCATTAGCTGTTTTAAAATCACTGAAAACCGTGGCCTCTTGTTGCTCCTTTTTTAATTATATAATTACAAATAGGTCATAGTGGTGTTTTGGATATTGTGTTTTTTTAACTGATAAAGTTTAAGAGGAGCGAAAACTATGAGGGATAAAATATACTGTTTGTAAACCTCCTGATAGTTACAACACTGTGTTAGCATAGTCAGTGTTAAAGAGCTCAATGAAGCAAATCAAACACAATGCGTAGAAAAACCCAGCTCCGGACCCCTCTGATCCACACTCTTATCAAATATTCTTTTGTCCAGCAGCTGTTTACGAGGTCTCAGTGCATGAAACACTCATTTGAATTAAGTGTCTCATCATTCCACTTCAGTGAACACCTCTGCTCAAAGCGCGGGTCAATGTCACTGAATTCAGCGAAACTTTATTTGTAGCTGAGCACTTCATGTATTGACAATCTTCCTTGTATCTCTTGTAGTACACTTTGCCAAGGTTGCATTGTATCTGCTGTCGAATGACAAATAGCCGGGGCTGCTCTCAGCTTCACCTCTCCGCTGCGTGAACTAGCTCTCCACTTTGAACAAACAGGGACTTTGTGTTAGATTATGAGAATACAGAACACAGGCAAAGAAAACATATTGGATGTTGGCGCTGATACCAAAAGTACTGCTCTGCTCCTTTAGGTAACAATAACACACACAAAAAAAGCACTGCAGCAAGTTCCAATGCTAAAGCAGCCGAGTAAAGCAGTAGATAAAAGATGCATGCTTGTGTCTTGCGGGCTAACAAGCAAAGGCAGCCCTCACCTGGGTATATAAAAAAAGTAAATTATTGAATTGCACGATGTGACTGAGCAAACAAATATCAGATAATCCTCGCTGCTCTGAGGACGCCTGAGTCAACAAGACTTGTGTCAATTATTGCTGGCGTGAGGTTCAGCAGAACAGAGGCGATAGTTTGGCGTATCGTCAGGGGTAAATCACGCTGCCTCATAATTGTTAGTGGTATGAACTCTAATTTTTTTTAACCAGGCTGTTTTTTTTTAATCAGAAAACCACAAATAAATCATGAGGAGCATAATTGAATCTCTCATACTTGATGTCATTATTGTTATCGGTGAAGTGCGATAATCAAGCTGCTGCCCCACAGTGGTTGTTAGTCTAAATTTAGAGGGGGAAATTGGAAGATGTGAAGAGTGAAGTGCTTGTTTTTTGTCATTGTGTGTGGAGAGATTTGAGGATGAGGGCGGATAATTGCTGCATCACATCAGAAGCGTCATGTTTGGGGAGTAGTTGAGCTAATGTCCCAGGGCCCCAGCAGGCCGTCGAGAAGCTATTTTTTGTGGTCAGTCCAGTCCTGCAATAGAGTCAGATGAAAATAGTTTGTTGCCAGACACGGTAATTGTGCTGGTGTTGATGATTGGAACTCTAGCAAAGCTTTCAGGCAATAATGTTGTTCCAAAGAGTGAAGTTCGCCCTTTCTGCCAACTGCATTTGGCCTTTTTGCATTCTGGTTTCATCCTTTCTTTTAAACAGTGGTGGATCTTTCTATAGTTGTTATAAGTCAGCAGCTTCAGGTGCCACCTAAAGGAAAGGTAGCAAAATGGTGCTAAATGCTAAAATTTAAAAAAAACTGAACATAATGGAATAGGTGGAGTGGAGTGTGTGTGAAGAACATTAGAGTAAGAGAAAATGAAAAGTCCCAACCATCCGAAATGCTTTAAAAAAACAAGAAGACAAAATCTGCAAATTTGTCCATATTATATTCTCTTATTTTTTTAAAATATTTTTTATGCTTCTCAGCCAGCAAAAGCCATGGCTGGAAGCATTATTGTTTTTGGGTTGTCTGTATGTTTGTCAATACGTACACCCACACTGACATCCATCTGTCACCCTCTGGTAAACACAATATCAAGAACGCCTTGAGGGAATTTCTTCAAATTTAGCACAAATGTCCATTTGGACTCAAGGATGAACTGATTAGATTGTTGTGGTAAAACGTCAAAGGTCAAGATGACTGTGACCTCATCTGTCTCATTCTCATGAACCCAATATCGCAAGAACACCTTAAGGGAATGTTTTTCAAATTTGACACAAACCTGCACTTGGATTCATTAGGTTTTGGAGGTCAAGGGTCAAGGTCACTGGAAATTTGTTACCATCACAATCTTTTGAACACATAATCTCAGAAAGACCTTATGCTGTGGTGTCAACAAATGCATGTGTGGTGGGATGAAGCAGCATGGTCCCTGCGCTAACACACCACCATGGACTGTTGGTTGGGATTAGGCACCAAAGTCACAGATGGTTAAGTTTAGGCAAAAAAGCCCATGGTAATGTGTATAAAACATGCACACACACACATTCATATGAAACGCAAATTTCAGACTTCCACATGAAAGTTGGTTGTTTGTAGGGCCCATCCTCCTCCCCACTCGCCCAGAAACACACTTGCACTCCTTAATATTACATAGCTACCCAACCCGTTCTCAATCTGAACTCAGAACGCCAAAACCTGACATGGCAGGGATACCTCAAACGTCAGGTTGACGTGTACGGTCACTGCCTGACCGTCACCATGTGACAACTTCGGATTGAGACTTGGGTTGACTCCAAAGTCTATAAAGTAAGAGGGCAGATGTATTGGCTGCCAGACAAAGACTCTCCATTTGTGTGAAATGTTGCTTAACTGAACCCAAGAGCAGAGAACAGACCAAGTGTTAATTTTCAGATTAATAAAACTTATAATTTCACACACATTATTAGATTTCCATATTCTGTTTCTTTTCTCTCTGAAGTAAACCCAAAGCAAGAACATTTTCAGCCAGAACCAATGACTTACTTTACTTACATAACTGCTTATATGAACTTACTAAATAACTACTTAACTTTCCTAGCAATGCTGAGCAGACTGGAGTGCAGGGAGCTTGGCACTGGCATCTCCATCATGCAGCAGCCAGCATCTGAAACAACATGCGATATAATGAGCTTGACTAGAGAGGCACGGGATGAGGCTGATTAGTTAGATACAACTACAGGCCATCAGTCCCCGCCAGCAGGATTTCTGGCCACCAGCACAGCAGATGTTGGGTAACACCCAGCACAGCTCCAGATTCAGCACCCTGGACAGCGACGGTGACACTAAGACCTAAACAAACATGCAGGAGATCATTTTCTCCTTTTACAGTTGGGTTAAAAATGACATTTTGTTTGTGACACAACTACTGAATGAAAACATACTTTTTCACACAAGAAATATGTAATCCTAATTAATCGAAAAGGTTTGCAGTTGTGGTAAGTGGTAAGTCCGATGTGAATTTGCAGTTTAAAGTTGATCTTATGGTAGATAGTATTTGCTTAACACAAAAGAAATGTACTAATAGTCATCTTGGGAGCCTTTGCCAAGGAACCAGGATCCTTTGACCAAACCATTTGGATCTCCAAATATGAAAATATGAAATGGAAATCTGTTTGGAATTATATTAACAAATACTGTGTCACCACCACCACCACCACCAACAACAACAACAACAACTAAAAAGATATCTTTAAAATCCATACATTTAATTTATCAGGTCAACCAGGTAATTGCTAAATTTAGAGATGTGGATGAAAATTATGACTTTTATAATAATGAAATTAAAATCTTCTGGAGTATTTAATAGAGTTGATAGTTGGGAAAAATGATTTTAAATCTATTGATTTTGTATGGAAAATATTACATTCACAAATGTAAATGGACTCAAAGGAAACCAAAAATACAAAAATTTAAACTAGAAAAAGGGCATTATATCCAGACATCGTGTGGACTAAAAAAATGGCAAAGCTGAGAAAACACTAAAAAATGCTGGACATTTGTAAAACTTTGAATATTTTTGTTTTATACTTTGGTTCGATACTTCATATGTATATGTATATATTTGTACATAGTGTGTCCTGCATGGTTTTTGTCTTTGTTTTGTCTGTTTTCTTTTCTTATGTCATGTTTGCAATGTTCTGTTTCTTTTTAGTTACCTGATTAAATTTCTAAATGTGCTTGAGCCATGTATAAAATAATTGAAAAAAGCAGAATAAAAAGAAATAATAAAATAAAATAAAAAAATAATCTCCCATGTTCTCTCTTAAAGCAAACCTCAAATATAAAGTCTGTATTATCAGCTGCTGTACTTCAGCATGACATCTCACATGATGAATAATATTCACACCATGATAGCGGTGTTCGTAGTGGGAAGTGCCTGGAAAATCAGCCTGTTGTTTTTTTTTCCATAAGTTGCAAGCAGCAGGGAAGCTAATGTTGACTTAATTCTGTCTGCTCAGTGATCACTACCATCACTGTGCTTCAGAAAAAAGCTCATTTAGTCTCTGATTTAGATTATCTGAATTGATCTGTGAATACAAAGGAAACAAAAGCTCCCCTGAAACAGCAATATTTGGCAGATGTTTGTAGAAAACACATTATGGCTGGAAAGGGATCCGTTTATCCTGAGACCGTAAAACTTTGATGCTGCCGCCGTAAACCTTGAGTATTTGGTATCACCCGTTTCTGCTGAACCTTGACTTTTTTTCCCTGGGAATCTGCAAAGCTGCTTGGCGCATCTTGAGAGTGCATGAATGGATGCTAGAGCAATTAAAAACTGCAAGATGAAATCATCTGCGCTCAAATGTTCTGCTCTATTCCCTTGTCAAGGAAACACGGCCTCTCCACAGTAATCCAGCGTTAATAGGACGGGTTCAACCGGAGTGTCAAGAGCAGCCAAAAGCTGGGGATTTTCAGAGCTGTCTGACAACTAACCCACTTCCAAAAAGCACTCCATGAGCATGGGGATAATGAAGCTTATACAGCAGCCAGAGAGTATGGCGCTGTAGCAGTGTGAGCAAAACAAATAAATACACTTCTCGCTATGTTGTAATTAGTGCTTGGGGTTCATGGAAAGTGTTTTTCATGTACGCAAGTGTTGGATAAGGGAATACACTGTTACACTCAGTGTAGGACAAGCTGTTTCTGCCTTGGCCTTGGAGTTAGACTTTGTGTGTGTCGGTGTGTATGTGCATATCTGTGTGTGATAGCATGTTCCCTCTGCAATGGGAACATTAAAGCACACATTCTACGACAAAGAGACTGATAATGAAACAACTGCAACATTGCCTTATATTGAAATACTTTAGGCTAATAAAAACTTCCTGTAGATTGCGGTAAAATGTAAATTTAATTAATTCTGCTGCGTAATAGTTACATGGTTATTTAAAGTTAATAAGTTGAGCAATTTCTTCTAAAACTTACATTAACAATAATACTGGCCATAGTTTAAGCAAATCATAAAAAGAAAAGAATATACTGGTTTGTAGATGTATTATATCATTATATATATATTTTGTTATTATATTATTTGATAATAAATACTAAATATTTTATTACTGTATTATCAATTTCATTGTAAACCCTATATTTAAGAGGTATTTTACATTATTTTGTTGTAATACATTTTCTTGTAAGCATTATATTTATTGGTGAATGCTATAAATTAAATTTAAAAAATGTCATAATGTCAAATTTAAAAACAATTTTTTAACATTGATTCTGTACAAATGTTTTCTTTTCATATTACTATTACATTATTATATTACATTTTCAAATATTGTTTAAACACGTTTCTTCCCACTTTGCCTTTTCTGAGGCACTTTCATTGACAAATATGTTTGCCTTCTCTTACTGTTTTAGTCCATTGTTCTTTATGTTGCTGAGACATGGAAAATGTGTAAATGACAAAAGTAATGGAAAAAATACTTTCTGCTTGGTTCATTATATTTATACGGGACAATTTAAGTGCATTATCTTTAAACCACTGTTATTCTCAAACTGCATTTGAGGTCAGTTTAACTCATAGTATGGTTGGTTTTACCTGTGAAGTTGTTGCTTACATTATATGGGGCCTTTCTTATCGTTAGCATGGTTGCATAGAGATAATGTTGTGCGTTGTTACTCTGTGGAACAGTAGCTAAACTCTTGAATGCAACTATGATTTGACTCTTCCGTACCATGCAGAAAACCTGAAAGTGCGTTTTTTCAATAATGTCAAAATACTTTCAATTAAACTGATAAGAAGATGCTGCATTTAGGTGATGTATTGTAGTGCACAGCACACACCATCAGAGGTTTAGTCCCTACTGGTGGAACAGGCCGCTGAGCTTGGTGGTGACTGGTATTGGTTGGGATAACGTTACAGGTCTGGTAAAAAAAAGCTAAATACCTCTGCCCCTGCGTGGGGGTGTTTCCATATATTACTTTATCCTGTGATGACTTCCTCCAACTACAAAATCAATTTATTAACCAGATGATTATAATCAACCCATCATCTCTGTTCAACCCATTGATGTGTCTGTAACAAGTGTCATCTGGTCCTCCAGCAATAAGGGTGCCTATTTCCAATCTATTCATAATTGTATGGGCCGTAAGTATTAGAGCAGGACTTTGTTAAGTATGCTATTGTAATTTAAAAACAGTATTGTAGGCCAGACAATACTGTACAATACAAAACAATGATAATGAATGAAATGTCAGAAAGGTATAAAGGTGTGAAAAAGGCTCTAATGTCCAGAATCCTGATATAATAGTAAAAAAATTTTAAACAAAGACGAGCTGATATTCAGAAATGATCTTCTTTAAACTACTGTAAAAAAAACCATTCACCATCAACATTCAAAGAGCATTGAGACTTTTTAACAACTTGATGTTACTGGCACTCCAGATCCCCTTCAATCCCAAACCTTTTGTCCCAATCTGTCTCTTTTCGCAGTGGAAGAGGTTAAATCATTGTTGAGAAACTTATCAGTAGAAAAGAGGAGAACAACATGATCCTGACTGCAGGCAGGCAGCAGGAAACAAAGAGAATACAGAAACAAACATAGCTATGGACTTCCACGCCTCACTCACAGAGCACAGGAGGAGGGATGTTTGGAACTGTCACTGTTTTTCTGCTTTTCTGACAAAATGTTGCACTGGGTTTATGTAAAAATGCAGGGATCCATTTAACAAGGCTAGATGAGTTCTATGATTTGATTGAAAATCAGATTAAAAATGATCATTAATATATTCAGCAGTCATACAGTTTTTTTCTAGAAGTTTTTTTTTTTTTTACGAAGAAAAGTGAGATTTGTTTCTACATGTAAGCCTTTGGTTACTGGTTAGGGAGCAACAATATTTATCTTTCAATGGCTTGACAAATGGTCCATAGACTGAAATACTCAATGAAATGATGACTTCATATGTTATATTTTCTACATTATATCACATTATATAAGTGTGTAACTTAAAATCATTAAATGTTAATATTTGGTTTCACATGGGACATGATCACCAGTCTCATGGCTGATCCATCACCTCCCTTCATGGACTTTGTCTTTTATTGTGTTGCCTGACTTCCTTCTTTGCTGCAGTCTTAAATACTATGGCCACTGAAGGTCAGTGTCTACACTAAACTTTAGTATGGGTTTTAATAAGTATCTTGTAAAAGCTACCTTTGGTGTCATTTTTGGGAGACGACAGTCAAAAAAATCGTAGAAAGAGAGGATGAAGATAACAATGGTGGCTGTGGCTGAGCATCATATGTGCTTCCTCTTTCAGGGAAAACTACTGTGATGTGATAAATATGCCATTTTGCATCTCTTTGTAGCTGTATGACATATTTTTGTAGTTATTTTGTGTCCAGTTGTCTTAATTGTGTGTCTTCTGTTGTAATTTTTCTTCTTTTTGTGTAATTTTGCATCTCTTTGTAGTAGCTTCGTATCTTTCTGCAGTGGTAGTTTTTTGGGTCATTGTAGTTGTTTGGTTGACTTTGCAACCAAATGTTAACAGCCAGTCCAGGAGGCCTATGTCTGTACCCAGAGGACGTGTTAGCAATCCCTCCATGACACTCACAAGCCAACTACCTGTCACCATCTTAGTGGTAGTGTAGGTACCGAGGGGGGGGGGGGGCAATTTGATATCGGTTAGGGGATCATGCCACCCCTCAAGTCCTGCCTCTGGTTTCCTGTGACTGCTTCACAATAACTGCCATACTTTGTTTTGACAGTTGAATGATTTCAAAAGAAACAGCAGAAACTTAACTCAGCTTGGACGCAGTTGTAGGACAGTGGACACTAAAAACCGAGACTGATATCAATCAAATCGGGTAAAACACAGCAACATTGTATTGAACTGAATGCTGCATCGTTTCCTGTAAATCTCTAGTGGGTTTAAAGTCAGTTCTGTACTTGAATGACGGACTCCGCCACTAAAAATGGATGCATTATATAGACAGATCATCAATAATCAAATCATCTATAATACAAAAACACTAAATGGCAAATGCTATAAAATAGAAAACAGTATCAAAAACAGGGTTTTATTGATCGAAATCACAAGGATTGTAACTTTAAGGGACATAAAAGCACTCCATAAAGGGCTTCATTGAAGTTAAATCCATCTATCTTTGACTTGTAAATCCAAGTCATTCATAAGGTAGGACCCATTTCTTGAAAGCAATAATATAATATTAGTATAAAAGAGAGAATTCAGTTTTTGTAGTCACCTCCATACAAAAATACTGCTGCTTCCCTGCTGCGGACACAAATGACTAATTTGTGGACATTAAGTAATTAGAGAACACAAATTAAATAATTGAGGAGCATGAATTACTTAAATCTAGGGCACAAATTAAAAAAAGAGAAAAAGATTACTCTTGATTCTGCAAGGCCATTAGCATCCTGTTCCACATGCTGTAAAACATTGCTCTTTTAATGAACAGGTGAGAATTCAGTGTTGGTTCAGCAGGCTGGTACTTGCTGTCATCGAACATAGCTCTCTGTGTTCTAACCACAATTCACCACATGCCTCCCTGAGCTTCTGCTGTTAAATGTGACATCTGATTAGCTCTTAACATTGTTCCACTGCGAGCGACGTCACTTCAAGACACCGGAGTGAAGTAAAGGACAGCCTCGTCCATCCACCTGCGGCTATTCCAGACACAACAATTAAGGTTAGGGAATTAATCAGTGTATAGGCAGCAGGGTACTTCTGATAATTTGTGTATTAGGGGGCACCAGTAGAATATTCACTAAAATAAATTAACACTATTTGACCTCAATCTTCTTAACTTCTCTTGAGTTAGGAAACACTTTAATCACTTCAATTAATTGGTTTCTAACTATGGTCATAATAAGAAGAATGTAGAGGCTTAATGGAGTGATGGGCTTGAATAGGGCCAGTTCCAACAGGGTTTGAGCTATACTTGGTCCGCAGACAGAGGAGGGCAGTCTGTCCTGACCAGCCCATTGATTGCCTAACAGATAGTGCTCTTTGATGTCCTTTTACAGAAATATTTCATACAACTGATGTATCTGGCAGCCCTCACCCTTTGATACATTTTTTCCTTCATGATTTTGTTCTCAGCTTATTTCTTTATGTAACATTATTGGAAAAAAGTTTAAAATTGAATACTCTCCCTGCCCTGCTCGTGTATTACAGTCCACAGTTAAGACTTAAAGGCACAGACGTAGCAAACTGACAGCAAGAGACAAGCGGCAAAGAGGGCCGAATGTTGTTTTGACTTATTTTATGGGACCAAAAAGTTGCACTTGATCTTGCTGCAAAGACAATGTTGTATGGTGATACAACAGCTGGTTTGAAATCTGAAATCAGAGCCATGAATGACTTCACATACTTAATGTAAAGTTATTAGTCACGCAGATCAAGTTAAGGCACTTATAGTTATGTAGCTTAGGAAAAGAGATTTAATTGACTGTCTTTAGATTTAGGCACCTAAAGTAATATATAACTTAAAATTTACCTTAAAATAGTTCAAAGTTCACCTAGTTTCACATGGTTCTAAGCACCGCTCTCCTGTGGCAAATACATTTTGCACCTGTGTGAGAGGAAATAACTCTTCATACGAACAGGTATGGTCAT
The DNA here is from genome assembly GCF_008729295.1 of Plectropomus leopardus. Lineage (NCBI taxonomy): Eukaryota > Metazoa > Chordata > Actinopteri > Perciformes > Serranidae > Plectropomus > Plectropomus leopardus. The sequence continues at coordinate 28,505,291 of NC_056478.1, read as the reverse complement.
ACGACAAATGGTATGATATCTAACTAATCAGAGCCACATGCATTACTTTACACACCTAATATAAAATTATTTACTAAACATAAAGCTACATAGGATAGGTTTAGGCAAGTAAAGTTACATAGATTAGGTTTAGATACCTAGAGCCAGTCAACCATTCACAAACTATCTCACAAAGTATTTTTAACAGTTTGGAAGGCACAGAAAAAGGTAGTCAGTGGGGTTTTCTATGTGTCATTCTACAGGGCAGCTGCAAACAGCATAAGCTGTTTAATTTGGAGGACTTGTTTGACTATGCAGACATAGGAATTTATAATTTGCCCTTAACTCTCCCTGCTCCACGTGAGTGCAGGCATTTGGGTCCTCATCCTCTTTGCCCCATACCAGCATGATGACACAAGGGCGTGCAGCGCACCAGAGGAGCACTTGACTGCTCCAAAAGTGTTTTTTTTTGTCATTTTGGAGAGGTTTATGTAGGTGCACCTGCACCAATTAAAGTGATGAAAGTGTCAGAACATGGATGTGCTGTGTGCACTGTGCTGTTGACCTGCTCGGAGCAGGCAGACGGCATGAAATGCAGCCACTCTTGGAAACAAAATTGCAGTGCGCCACTGAGTTGTTGAAGGCATACCCTCAGAAAAAACATGAAAATACCAAATCAGCACAGGCAGCAGAAGAACTACAGAAAAATGAGGGCCTTCATGATAACAAAGCCCTAAAAGTGAGTTGTTTTTAATATTTTGAATGCAAAGTTGAATGACAGATGAATGTGCACAATGATAGTACAAAACACTCAAACCAGCAGTTTTTCTGCAATGACAAAATTGTAATGGTAAATTATCATTTTTTGCAATCAACAGCCAGTCATTCATGTATAACCCATGTAACCAGGTGGGCTGGGATGACATTACCAGTGCATTGACAGGAGGAAAGAGAGAAGTAGTATAAAAAAACAAAGATCTGTGTAAGGATGCAGGTTGAGGTGGCTGATGGATCAAACAAACACAGGACTTTACCCCAGGAGACCAAAGTTCAGAACTTTGTAAAACCAATCAACTTTTAGTTATTTTAAGTTATGTCATCACCATGTTTCTATTCCTAAACCTAACCCACATAACTTTAATTGCCTTACCCCAAAGACGCCCAATCACATTTCTTTTCCTAAACATAACCCTACATAACTTTACTCTCTTAAACCTAATGTATGTAACTTTAACTTCTTTTGTTTACATACATAAAATGTGTAGCTATAAGTGTTTTTACCAAAACAATGTACTTGTAACTTTATGCACAGTAACTACACAACTTTATGTGCCTAAACTTAATCTACTTCACTTGACCTTACTGCGTCCTACCTAACTTTACATGCCTTTACTTAATACTATGTAAGTTTACTTGCCTAACCCTAAGCTATATAACTTTATGTACTATATCTTTACCTAACCCTACATAACTTTACTTGCCTAAACCTAATCTATGTAACTTAACATTAAATAGGTAACTTTACATTAAGTACATACCATAAGTGTGTTCCACCATGTTTCTTTTCTTAAATGTACCATACATAACTTTACATTAAGCCAGTACTTTGAAGTCAAGTATAGGACAATTCCCAACCATGTTTTTTCCTCTTTACCTAAACTGTGTAACTTTGCTTGCCTACACCTGACCTAACATTGTAAGAGGGTCTTAAAAGCACTTTTGTTTTCAAGAATACTGTGTCTCTAAGGACAGGAAGCAGGTCAACAGATACAGATAATGGCAGGAATGGCAGAAACGTAATCCAACATTGATGATCTGGCAGAAGTCCTGGACTTTCTGCAATCTGAAAAATATAACCTTTAACATCATACTTCTCTCTGTGAAGCACTTTGAAACAGCACTGACTTTTATGGACATACAAATGCATTACAAAGTTCTCACCGTTTAAAAACTGAAAAACCAATATTCCTCTCCACAAGGACTACAAACTAATGGAAGAAGGTCTACCGCATCCTGACTTGTGACTTCTTGGAATTATTTTCATGAGAATTAATACTCTCTTGCAACTGCAGCCGATATTAACACTGATGGAGATGGAATGTGGTGAGTGGTCCCATTTCATTAAGTATTTCTGCTTTACTGATTACTACTGTGCTTCCCAAAAGAGAGAAAAAAGCAATCATCATCCTGGGTATATCCAATGTTCCACAGGCAAAGTTGGCACTCCAGTGTAGTTAGAAGTAGTCTGGCCTCAGACCATCGACCGCTGCGCTCCTTTATTGATGAGAGGATGATCTGGGGGGTTCTATGCTATCTGTAGCCTACCTGGCTGATTGATTTACTTGGATTTCCTGGAAGACAAAGATCAATGTCTGCCGCTGATGCTTCAGAGATTACACAGGTGTAATAGAGACACCACTCATTTTCAACTTTGCTCCAGACTTGGAAATGATGTGGATCAACATTTCTTTCTTGTTTAAATCCGTGCGAGGGGAGACGGCAGGCTTTAAAATGGTTGGATTGAAGATTTACTATATTTCTGTCCTGGAAATGATGATGTGGTAATGGTTCATGAACTCATGAAAAAGATACAGCTCTCTCTGCTGTTTTACAGGGACAAACTTTCACTGCTCAGAAAAAAAAGAAATTAGGGTCTAAGTGGTCACTGTTCAACCTTGAGCTAATGGAAGCTAATGCACACTATTTTAGCCTCTCACAGTAAAACCACCGCGCCCCTTTTAACACTCCCACCTTGACTGGCGGAGCCAAGCGTTCTCGATGACGACACATTGGTACTCTGGATGACTTGTGGAATCCCGCTAAGCCCGCCGACCTTTGATACCATGTGAAAGCTAATCCTCTTCCACAACATCTTCATGAAAACCGCTGTCGTGCAGATCAGTTTCCAATTAAGAGGGTAAAAATAGAAGCAGACATATTTCTTACTGGGAGCGCATTACTCATTCAAATTTTAAGTCCTATCCCCCTGTCAGCTTCTTCAACAGAGCCTTGATTTGGCAAAGAAATGACACCACAAATCTAGACAGAAAACTGTTTGGGATTAACCGAGAAGAATGACTCAGGTAAGTCTTGCAGCTTGTATTAGACATCTTGGAGGAAAAAAAGGGACATTTTTTTCAGTGAACAGTTCTCAGACATTGCTCATAATTCCATTTTTCAATGCTACAAGGCCCCTCGCCTTGTTTAAACACAGTTCAGAGAGCCTTGACGGCAGGGATACCCATAAGAGATGGCATGTCAGGGTGAGGAATAGGCTAACTAATGAGGACTCTCATAATCCTTTAGCTCGAGCCTAATGGGGCATTTAAAGGAAGACAATGCATCTTCTGGCACATAACCCCACTCTTCCTTACACTCTCATTTGTAGGAAATCATGTTTCAAGGGGAGCACAATTAGCTAACGCAGTGATAAAGAGCCACAGAGCTTTTTTTTTTCTTTTTTGACTAAAATAATATCGCACTTCAGAGCACGCATTAATCAGTAATGCCACTACATTATAATACTCACAGGCATAATACAATCCATTATTACCATTCGGTATGATGATGGAATGTGCTACATCTCAGGTGCATACAGTTCACATTTTTCCTGAGATAATTTCCCCACAAATTGTATTAATTGTGGGGAAATTTCGTTAATGCGACTTTAATGAAATCATTTGTTTTTCTTCTCAGCAACAGGCTCAAATCTGTGCTGTGATATGATTGATAATAAGCTGCAATTGAGGCTGTGAACAATCGTAGCCCATCCGTCTTGCCTTTTGTGCTCGGAGCTAAGGTCCTGCTTTCCTGGCTACCGGCCTGGAGTGAAATGATCCGCTTTCACCCCGAGGAGATGTTGCAGTCACAAGGCTGGGATCTCCCAGCTCCTCGGCCAATGCCCCCCTGCTGTTCACTGTCTTCCTATTATAACACTATGACCTCATCCCTGGTAGATCCATGTGCCTGCCCCCTGTGTGTTCAGTCGATGAATATGTATGCCAGTGAATAATAACAGGAAAATCTTTGTCAAATCGCAGCTTGTGGCGCCTGCAGAGAAATCCAAACTGCACCCTTGCTTTTCTTTGTCCCTATCATTCTTTTTGTTAAATCCTCTTGCAGTAAAGTCCTAAAAAATCCCCTGGATCACATATTTGTAGACCAAGGTGACCACACTTTTGCAGCACATATACCGTGCAATTGATTTTGCATGTCATATTGCCCTGCCATTGGAAAAGTCATTTGCAATATTTGTTTGAGTCCTTAAAACATGGGACCTGGGGTCTTATCCATTGCATTATTTTATACACGTTCCGCACCAAGCAGTTAATAACAGGATGACATTTGCAAAGCCGGCTGTTTTTAAAGTTTTATAGAAGTCTGATGATGTGTCATGACAAAGGCATGTCACATAAGCCCAGTGGCCCTCTACACTCTTCCATAAAGTGTGACCAACAGAACAGGTTATATATATTCCTCCCGCCTCTAGCTATCTTTCAGAATAATGAGACCAGTGGTATTTCACTTTACCTAAAGGTCAAAGTAGTTTAATTTAGACATTTCTCTCTAACACAAGTTAGTTGGAGAAAATTAATCCAACAGATACTGTATGTGTTTCCACCCACATGAATCCCTTATGCATTATTGCAGCTGGAGGTTCACCTGAGTGGGCAGTTGAGCAACATTTTGGCAACCTTTTGCTCTAAATGAGTGCTTGTTAACACAGGAAGAGCGACGAGGGAGGTAAGGAGTTCGGTGACGGAGATGGTTGAACCCGTTAAGGCCTGTCTGTCCACGCTGCACGCTGGCCTCAGAAGGGAGTGTGTTTGGCTTCATCTCCTTGCGATCTACCATAAATCAGCAAGACCTTCACTTAAAGGGGAACACCACATAAATTAGGAATTCTGATGTTATTTCCATGGTCTAGAAAGGTTCAATTGATATTTAGTAACATAGTCTCTCTAAAAGCTAGAGACCTGAGAAGTAAATCTCAAACTTGTGATGCCACAGGGTATAAAGTGTGGAGCTGCTCCATGGACAATGAATGGGAGTCTGATTTTGTGGACCCACAGAATGTTTTTTCTTTTATATACCCAAATGAGTTTCATTTTATTGTAGTGTTCTGAAACAGAAAACGTACCCACATACTTCCCCTGGGTACTCTCAGTGTCATCTAGGACATCCTTCACCATTCATAGTCTATGGAGCAGCTACTAATGGAAACCAATATCTATATGCACATGCAGGGTCATATTAAAGCCCTTAAAGACCTTTGCACCAGTGCACGTTGGCTAGAATGTTCATTTGTACTTGTCATAAGTCTCAGGTCTGTAAATGTGATTTCACAGTTCATAGATGACAAGATGTACACAGAGATGTAGGATTTAAGTGCATGACTAGAAAAACAGTTCAGTGGCAAAAATCAATATCTTTACTCTAAAAAAAAAAAAAAAAGGCTCCGGTACACAGGCAGGCAGTCAGACAGGCAAACAATTTAAAAGGGCTAGGCAAAAGACAAGGTCAAAAACATGAGCTAGGATTTATAAAACTAGAACCATTAACATGAGGAAACATGCTTGGAAAGTTTGACATGGGGTACAAAGACAAACTGGCACGGAAAGCAGGGAACACACAGACTAAATACACAAGGAAGGCAGGGATAATTGGACACAGGTGAAACATATCAGGGCGGGGCTAGCAATCAAGAAGGCGGGAAACACACAAGGGCAGTGGTGATCTGAAATGAAAGAGGTACATAATACAATGAAACAGGAAATGAATTTAAATGATAAAAACAATGAAAAATATGATGAGACATGACAATAGGTAGATTTCATATGCCACTTATACACAAGATAAATGCATTGTATGTAATTATAGACAGTATCATACTATAATCATATCCTTCACAATATAATTATATTTTTTCTTATGTGAACATCCATATAATCCATATTCTGCCTTGTGTGATTCCTGAGTAGGATACTACTGCCTATCACTGTGTTAATGTAATTTAATTCACTGTTAATGGAGAAAGATGATGACAGTAAGTAGAATATTTGCAGGGCAGATAGCTTTATGTGGGTACAGAGTAGCACAAGATTACTAAGCCTTTCTTCAGCTTATTAACAACAGTCTCCACTGGTATCAGAAATCTGAAAAACCCAAGCTAACCAATCACAGATCCTGTCATCTCCATGTTTTATCTCTTTAGCTGCTGTGGTTTCATGTGATAGTACATACTGTATATTTTAGATATGGTATATTTTTAAGGTGCTCAGCTATAGCATAGCCTACGGTGTAACTTGAGCCTATGCATGTTTAACATTTCGTAAAATACTCTTATTTACTTAAAGAAACAATATTCACAGTTTATTTATTGTTGAGAGTCTGATTCAGGCTGAGTATCAACATTAAAGCCACCTGACAGTTGAGGTGATTTGCTAGCCAGTGGAATAAATATACGGGGACTCAAATGCACTAACATGCAGCCAGTCCGTCTAACACAAGAAAAAACAGAGAAGCTCAGATTACAGCACATAGAGGCACATAGAGGTGGCACGTTATCTTTGTCTGCTCAGGACCCCATTACTCCACTACATAGCTTCTGTAGCAAATATTGGTTGTATATGATCTATATCTATCTATATCTATTTATATGATCATCAAAGTTGGAACAGAGATGGGCTTGAATTAAATTAAATTAAATAATTTGAATTAAATTACAAAGAAAAAATTAACTTTTTCATGATATTCTAATTTTCTGAGATGCACCTGTACTATTTCATTTATTTTGTGAATGTGTATGCATTGGTGGCTGTGTATATGTGTGGGTATACATACATATGCGTATGTCTTTGTGTGTACATGTATGTGTATGTCTTTTGTAATTGTTTGATATTACCGTTCTATGATATTATATTATTATTATTATTATTATTATTATTATTATTATTATTATTATTATTATTATTGTTATTATTATTATTATTATTATTATTATTATTATTATTATTATGCTCCAAATCTCATATACAGCACTTTTAACTCTTCCTTAACCTTAGACAAGAAAAATCAATTTTCATACCCAGCCAGTGTAGGGCCAAGGTTGGTAGTAAATGAGCTAAAAATGGGCCCTCCATGGGTTCCATAACGGCTCCATGCCAACTGCCCACTTGTGCTGGATTACCCAAGTGAGCCCCAGACAAGATGTCCTTTTTTGGCCACTTTGTACCCAGGTAGCCCTAGCGTTCACCATGTGGGATCCACTTGGGTAAGCCCACCCATGGGATAATAATGGAACCAATGGACAGCCCTTTTGCTACCCACATGTTCCCAAAATACAAATTTTAGCTGGATATCTGCCTACTACATTTAAAACTGGATCTTGTTGTCACTGTGATGTCTTAAGGCAACCAGTAAAGACCAGCAGTTTTCCCCTGCATCCAGTCAATATGCTCAAATCAGCCAAGAAAACTAAGATATAAGCAAAGATAGCATCACCTGGCACAAGCATCTTCATATCTAGCCAACTGGCTGGCATCAACCTTCTCATCTTACTCTTGGCAAGGAGGCTAATAAACATTTTCCCAAAATGTCGAACCAAACCTTTTAGCTGAAGCCCAAAACACACATTGGGAAGTCGGTCTGCAAACTGTGATGGATGTTTACACAGAGACTTTGGGGAGTAATTTTTCGGTTCCCCTTCATTTGTCTTCCAAATAAGTTTGACGAACATGTTGGCACTTTTACAACCAGTCTGATCGTTGGACCACTTGTTCTCGTTGGACCTATATTTAGCGACATTGCTGCGTTCCCAGATCTCAGCAGTTACTTTGGGGAGCAAAAACGTCGGCATTAAATCGATAGCCGAGCTATGAAAATAAATTAGTGGATGCAATGTTATTAGGACTGATAGGAAAATAAGAAGTTGGAAAAAATGGAGTAATCCTTTGATTGCCTCATGATTATCTGTCAAACTTTTGGAAAACCCCTCAGTCCAAATATGAATCCCAGGACACAGAGCCTTCCAAAAATCAAATGTTTTTCCTCTGCTGATTTGTGAAAAGAGCCAGCTGTGAAACACCAAGGGATAACTGCTGCCGCTGTCTGTGTCACAGCACCATGGTGATAGAAAAAAAAAAGCCTTGATACTAGCCCTCACCTTCATGTGGCGCCTCTGGAGAGGGTGATTAAGGCAGCTTCCAAACTGGCTGTGTTTTTGTATGGCTGGAACATCAGCCAAGCGGCTTGATGAGAGAAAGGGCCAGTAGGTCCATGGCCGCGCGGATATTGTGTCTTCATTATAATCCACACAGGGCTCGGGGGCAGCATTGTTTAGGAAGAAGCGTGCGTCTCTTAAGACTAATCCGTGGAAGCACCAGCAGGAGCCGACAGTCTGGGCATGCATTCTCATGTTACACTTCTTCAGTGGGGTTGAGGTGACGAGACATTGATAATAAAACCTGAAAAAGAAACCAATATCCACCTCTTGGGATTGCAAATGCTCTTTGAAACATACAGTTCGTGACCCGGAGGATGGAAGTTGGTTTGCTGCTTAACACATCACAGCTCAACGGTTCTAAGCTCTTGGCAAGCCGGCTACTAATTAAAGTCTTAATATCGGGAGTCACTCAACATCTTGGTGAAAGGTGTATTTTGTTTGTATTTGCAAGAGTACACTGTTTGGGAACAGTGCTTGTTAAAAATGTATGAGGGTTTAATGGATGCAGTGTTCTGCTGTCCTGCCCATGCACTGATGACAGTGCATATTTCCTCTGAAATAAACTTTCAAAGTTGATTAGTGCATAGGAAGAAGCTTTTTTTTTTTTTTTTTTTTTTATTTTGCAGGCGTATGTAGTGCTTTAGAGGAGTCTTGATAAGGCTGGAACAGAGAGCAAAAAGCCCTGGGCAACAGTACGTTTTCAATGATGCAATTAACTATCTCTTAATTCATGTATATCTCATGACTGGAAAAGGCGTCCGGGTGAATTATAGCCACTGGCCAGCAAGAACTTGTTTAAGTGAGGTTGTGCATTTTTGTCCTTTAGTTGATCTGCTACGGTGTAATTATGATGAATCAAATGGAACACTGAATCACACATGGCTATATTTTTTCTTAGCATTTTATGTTCAGAAGTCAATCAAATCTCTTCTTAACCCTTTGAAACCTGGACTGACATCAGTTTTTTTTGTTTTATAATGTGTTCAAACATCTTTCACAAACTATTTACCCCTTTGAAACTCAAGTGATATGGCTTGATTAAAAATAAATAAATTAATTGAAAAAAAAAAAAAAACATGGGAAAAGAAGACAATGACCAACTTGGCAAGAAAGTGACCTGAAAATGTGTTTTTACAAAGGGAGGATGATTATTAGAAAATTATCAAGATAATTTAAAAACAGTCTCCAGAAAAGGATATGTATAATTATGATAATTATGTATTTAAAGTTATGTTACAGACCAAAAACATATAGTGTTTTAATTTGATCACTTTTGCTCTTGTTTCTCTTGCTCCTTTTTTTTTTTTCTCTTGCTTATTTCCAGGTAATTTGCTTGCTAATTTTTGAGCCTGTCTTGTTAAGTTGCTCATTACCTTTTCCCTATGTTTTTGTAAGAAATTTAACCAGTTTGCTCAGGTTCCAAGGGGTTAAATACATAGAACACATTACTGCACAGATGTTTCAAAGCTTTCTGCAATTTAATAAAGATAAAATGCATAGAATGTCGACATCTAAACTCCCATTTCATCATTTGGCCCATTTTGATCTAATTTGTCAGTTGCACAGTAAAAAAAGTAAACAGATGAGACTATGTTATATCACAATACATAATCATAGTCAGAGATGCATTTGCATCAGGTTTCATGATATCACCCAGCTGGGTTTATGAGTGAGAATGATGAGAAAGAGGTAAAAGGCGAATCTCATATTTCTCCCACAATTTACACTGACTTTCCCTCTCAGTCACACAACACAGCACACCTTCTATATAAGCAGTAATAACCTTGAACATATCTTCTGCTTTATTAATACCGCTCAGTCAGGACCGAGCTTATTTGAGGCAGAGCCAGCCGCTGATTAGCTTGTCAGGGAACCTCGGCTCAGCAGCCGCGGCATGTGGGAACTTTAAAGTCATACAGTATGTACGCTCACACAGAACAGAGTATGGCTCCTGTATATTGCATCAAATGCCAAGCAAATCCTGGACCTTCAGTCTTGTTATTGGGGCAAGTTTGAATTTTATGTTGCTCAGTTGCGTCGTTGTTAGTTTATGCAGCATTTTTTCAGAAAGATATTCCCCAACTATTGGCCACATTGTTGTTAAATTTAAATAAATTTTATGTTTTTTTTTTAATATAAAATTTATGGTGTTAAAAGGATGAATCCCGAAGTTTTTCATGACCTTCTTTTGCTATTTGAACACCATCCTGGCAAGTTTTTCTTTTTCTTTTCAAAATTTAAAGACTGCCTTGAAATTTATTGAGCACATTCAGGCTACCCAAAGAGGAGGGACATCAGTGCTGAAGGTTAAAGGGAAGATGAAAGGATCACCTTCCTCCACAGTACTCTTTCCTACAGACAGCTCCAGGTGCAAGGGCATACTACATACCAACACGTTCTCACTCTGAGCTTGTCACATGGTGCCGTTCTGTTAGTAACCTTCTGCGTCTACTTATGGCGTTTTAGGTATCCTTCTGTTTCAGCTGTTTATGACGTCACAGTGATGTCAACAAAGGCACATGGTGGGATGACAGCATGGTCCCAGCACGGACTGTCAGCGCGGATGGTTAGGATTAGACAACAACGTCATTTTTGTTCTAAAAATGCTCTAAGAATGGTCCAATGCAACCAATGCAATGTTTAAATAGTGTTTTCAGCAGCCAGTAAAGTCAGGGTAACATTCTCTACATACATTGTTAAAATATCACATTATATTACAATTTCATAAAAAAAATCTGTAAATTCCGGTCTATATAACATGCTCTGAATGTTGAAAATGTTCTTCCTTTGTTCTCATGTAACCTTGTGGAAATGTTTTCTAAAAAAGAATATTCTATGATCTGTCACCTCTCAGCATCACCAAAACACCCTTAAGAGTGTTGCAGTTCAAACATTACTCTTAGTCAGCATTTATAGGGACTTTATTTGAAATGCTAAACATCCTTAAAACATTTTTTGAACATTAGATTAAAAGGTTTGACTTAAGACATTATTGCAACTCGTAGGTAATGTTAGCCAGTGTTGTGGGAACGGTCCCTGTTAGCTGGGTTCCCACCTGCTGGCCCCATAAGGGCACTTGGGCCCCATACAGTATATTATGTTGTTATCGGCAGTGTTTTTACCTGCTGGCTTGCTTCCACATTTCATGCACATGCAACAAGTTTCATTCAACAGTGATCTCAAGTGACGCTGCTCGTACACATTGTATATGGACCCGTTGCTGTCCAGCCATCAGCTGGTGTACATTTACAACAACACAGGATCTGACCAAGCGCATTTTCATCTAATGCCCTCTAGCTGCGTTCCAGTTGGATGCAGAAGGTGGCTTTTCGCGTCATGCACGTTGAAAGCACTGATTTGATGAGCATTTGATGAGTTCGGAGTGAAAACAGATTGCAACATCTGTAAACATGTTTGTATCTGGACACGTTCAGACAGCATTACATCGTAGTATTGAGATGATTACGTTCCAGCCATCCTTCAGTGTGACAAACAATGACCACTTTCCCCCTCCAGAGGGCCTGCGAAGGTTTCGGAAGACGTAACCTTGTGGCTTGAACAGCTCGGGCCCTCGGAGGAGCAGAGGGGCTGATCAAGTGTGTCACTCTGACAGCACAGTGTGAGTTGTCGCCACTGCTGCCCTTTATTAGTGATAACTTGAGATAGAGCAGCGCCGAAATCATGTCGCTGCTGACCTTCACCTTGACCAGAGATGCACACAAGATGTTATTAACTCCTTGAGGAAGAGAGATGGTGCTCGGCAGACGTGTTGTGGCACAGAGCTCGTCACAGGTGAAATATCTCCCTCTGCCATACTTAACGGAGAATATGAGGATGTTCTGCTCTCTATATGGGAAGTCGGAGCCGCTGACTTTTTGCGATGATGATGGCGATAACAATGTGGGAGAGGTTGGGAGGGGAAGCGGGGCCATGAGCTTCAAATAAAGGATAGACATGAGGCCGCAGAATATAGATGAGGTGGTAAACAGAGTTTGGATCTGCAGGTAATGACAGCTTGTCATCATTTCAATAGGTGCAGCTGAAACCACACGCAGCTAAAATGACAAATTCTGCTCTGAGTCTGGAAATTGGTCCGACCGAATGACGGGCGGGAAAGCGGTTGCCCTGGAGCCGAGGGCTGAGGATGTGGATCTTAAACTGTATCAAAGAGCGAAGGGGCTCCTGGAAAATCTCTCGCCGAGCCAGAGAAAATTAACCTGCGAGAGTCCAGTCCCCATTACTGCATCACTGGCAGAGGGTCACCATCTGGCAGAGATCTATTGCACAATTACCTGAGGCGCTACAGTGACTGTCTGCAAAATAAAGGCCCTCAGATGGAATCATAGAGGAGCAGATGAATTCTATAACCAGGAGCCGGGCTGAAAACACAGATGTACTCTGGCCCGTTTTGAAAGCATCAATTTTTAGTGCAAACTTGCAGCATCAAAGCAATCGCTCGCCTTGCTGTTGCTTCATTGTTGTTTGGAATTGAATTACTTGTGATACATTCTGTGTTTGCACATTTTCTATTTACTTTTTGGCAATTGTGGGGTCTGGCTGCAGTAGAGTGTTTCATTTTTACTTGGAAACATTTGACAAAGTAGCGAAGCACTCGATTTTTGGATGATTTTATGATCACATGAAAACTAATTGACTCTAAAGCTGTAGTTGGAAACTTCTTATTAACTTTTAACATACTTGCTGAAACAGTCATTACATCAACAGTGTTACATAAGACAGACCATCTGTGAAAAAAATCTGGTGCCTCCTCATAATGCTTCGAATTGCAGTATCGTATGTGAATGATGACAACCAATAAGGGACGAGGAGTCTCTATGGCAGCTGTCAATCATACCAATCGCTGCTCGTGAACTGCGGTCGAACTGCTGATTAAATATGAATTTGATTCCATTACTGCACTGCCTTTTTCTCACCTCAAATGTTATCTGAAACATATTTTAGTGATTTGTTCAGCTCAAAATGAGAAAGTTTGTGACCTGGTGGCCATGGCTATTCAAAAGAGGCTTAGACAACCTCTTTGACCCAACAGGAACAATGGGATATGATACATACCAATACGTTCTGATCCAAACTCATGGCTACTTATGACATTTTTAGGTATCCCTCAGCTGGGGTCAGCTGTTTACCCTCCAGGATGCTTGCTGTGATGTCAGCAAATGCTCATGGTGGCATGACGCAGCATGACGTTATGTTTACTCAACATAAACACATGGCAACCAACACGGACTGTCGCGATGTTTAGGATTAGGCAACAAAGTCTCAGATGGTTAGGCTTAGGCAAAAGAGACACATGAAAAATGGTAGAAAAAAAACCTCACATCCAAACAAAAAGCGAACATTAGACCCTCGCACACAAGTTAGTTGTTTGTAGGACCCATCCACAGCCCCCTCTGCCCACCCTATAAGCACACACAGGCTCCTTATACTACATTGTCACCGGCAGTGTTACTGCATGACAGCTTCCTTCTGCATTTTATGCATGCGGCAGATTTAGTTTGACCACGTTCTTAAGTAATACCTCCGTGCATGTGTCATATGTTCTGTCAGGAGGCGTTCTCAGCTGACGCAGTCCAGTGGAAGGTGACCTTTGGTGTCACACTGGCAAGCTGAAAGCCAGAGTGGATGTATTTGAGGAGTTAGGAGTGAGAATGGGCTGCAACAGTGTACAAAAACAGCATGAATGGATGAAGTGTCAGTCACAGCAAATATTTTTATGAAAGTTAACAGCTGCAGCTTTGATGTATTGGCTGAGTTATAGATGTAATGGGTGTTAATGGGCCTCTTTTGGCTTCAGTTTATATTACATAAAAATAATTTACACAACTGTGCACATCTGCACAGATTAACAGTGTGCAGTGTCTTCTGAACATTTGGAAATATGAATGTAGTTTGTACTATAAATATGCCCAGTTATAAATGCAAGGCTTTAGGCTTTAATGTCAATTTCAGATAATTTCTGATAACTCATAAACTGTTAATGTCATCATAATGACCTTATGAAAATGCGATTAGTGTGCAACACTCATTTGGAAACATCAGCAGAGTCTGTGCTGTATACAATAGCTGAGATGTAATTACAATGGATGTCTGTTTGATGTTTTTTAATCTTAACCAGCATCTTACAATTGTCAATGTGGACTGACATGACAATGTGAATGTTGGAACATCTTAAGTTATGTCTGTCTGTGATCCTCATGATCTCATTATGAGGATGTGCAGTTCAAGAGTCATGGACAGTGTTTTTTTTTTAAAAAAAAAGAAATAAATCACACCCACTCTGTATTCAAGCCATTACCTTAACCTTTTGAAATCTGAGAGAATTGTTTTTTTTCTTCAAAAACATAAGAGTGGCAATGAGCAACTCAAAGAGATGGCCCCAAAATGAGCAAGATATAAGTAAAAAAGTACAAGAGGTAACTTTAATAAATAATAAATTAGTTCTTATTATTTTAGAATAAATACATAAATAAGAAAAATACCTGAAAATAAGCAAAAAAAAAAAAAAAAGAAATAAAAAAATACAGAAAGAAAGAAAGAAAACAAGAAAATTACCTAAAAAACCCTCTAAGGCTTAAATATATATGTAAGAGACATATGAATATATAATTTACATTTCCCCTTTCTTTTAAAAAAAAATCGAATTTTCTTCTTTCTTTTTGCAGGACATTTCTTGCCAACTTGCTCATTGCCTTTCTCCCCATATTTCCTAAAAAAATCCAACCAGTTTGTTCAGCAATATGCACAGTAATAATTTGTTCTCTCTGAAGGATATCTTTCTTGATTTAAATATGCAAATGCATGAATGTATTAGCGCAGGAAATGGCATAAAATTAGGCACATGATAATACATGAAGAGTACATAGCATAAACTATTCTTGAGTAACATGTGAAAAAGGGCATGAAAAAAATCCTGTAAGCATCTAATTGCCTCCGTAGTACTGCCAGATGAAAACAAAGCAGTGACATTATTAAAGTTTAAATTGACAACTGCTTAAGAAAAGACTACAAGGAAAAGACGAGATTTTAACAACGGCACACATTCAGGGTCATAAATTAAGGGAAAGTGGAGGCTGAGATGCTGTCAAAAGGTCTGAAAGACAAAGTTTTCTCCAAAGTAAACCTCTCTGAGGGAAACACGACAGTTCTTTATGCCTCACTGGTAAGCCAGATTTGCCAAGTACGTCAGGCTGGAAATTTGTGGTCTGAAACCTTATCCTCTGCAATCTGTGTCAGTCAAATCCATTTGACAAGTGGCATTTGAGACAGAGGGCTTATTTCTTCGTTTTGCAATCACAATCACAAAACAGTTTTGTCTGAGGAGGAAATGGTTTCTGGGGAGCAAGGTGGGAAAACAATATGGCTGTGGCGACTGACAAGTCTTTATCTGGTGTCTGTCAAAATGTTTTGCAGCTAAAACACGGCCAAACGCGGCGTGTCATCGCATAATGTTCTCGTTGACAAGTTGCTGATTGGAAATATCAAGCGGACGAGTACTGGAAGAGGGCAAAGTAGATTAGATTTGAACAAATGATCACTTACTTTCTAATCAGTTTGAATAAAAGCATGGAGTTTCAGGAGATAAATATGAAAAATACTGTATAAAATTCAAATTGATAAGATAAAAGATTAACTGAACTCTGAGGAAAAATGCACATGTTCCAGCTACACAGAGAAATGCTGAGAGGTTAAAAAAAACAGATCCAAAACTATTTGATTTGGTAAATTAAAAAAAAAAAAAATCAACGAAGAGATTAAACAATATAATTAGAGATATGATAGATATTATATATATTTATTCATTCATTCATTTATTTATTTTACTTAAAGCTTGGAAAACACATTGAGGGTAAACCCTCATTTTCAATTTTGCCAAGGTACAAACAACAAACAATTATCAAAGCAGAAAATGCAAGGCTTTTACTTTATATATATATATATATATATAAACAATATATTTATGAAATAAAACAACAAACAAATCTAAAACAATGACAGCCACAATCGATGAGATCACAAATTAAACCTTGGAATTCTCTCAGTGTTGAGGACAGCTTAAAATTTTGCTCAAGCGTATTTCAAGTATGTGGAATATATAAATGGTATGTATATATGCAATTCTTATGCAATTCTTTATGCCCTTCTGCAATTTCTACACTTTTGTGTAAACATGAAATCTGTGCTGCATCATCCCACCATGTGCTTCTGTTGATACCATGGTTACGGCATCCTGCAGCATCAAAAGCTGATGCAGAAGGAATATCTAAAACGTCACAGGTAGACGTAGAATCTCACTTGCTTATGTGATGAGTTGGGATGTTGAAGGATTACATAGGAGTCGGTGCAAAGTTTATTATACAGATGCTGTAGGATGCCTGGTCGTTGATAAACGCTAAGGGCCACTGACGCAGCTGCTGTATTTGACGCCTTGGGGATGAGAGCAGGTTGATACTACACATATAGGCTATCTACAAAGAGAAAAGGAGAACACTGAAGTTTTAAAACTAAATTTAAACTTTTTTTAATCTTTTTTTTCTTTTTATATATACTGTATAATAACTGGTGTAATGTTTCATAATGGTGACAATGGGTGAAGGCAACATATGGTGGACAGAGAGGAAGAAAAACACAGTCAGAAAAAGTTTGAAAAAAAAATCAGTTTCATGAAAGAGCCTTCATTTATTAAGACATGTAAAAAAGTAAAGGTAATAGATTCTAGTGTTACAATCTGTATTTACTTCTCTGTATATCCAGTATGTAGTCTATGGAAGTAATTAGGGCTCCTATTTCTACATTAAATATATTATTGTTATTATAAAGTGTAAAATATCCACACTTGCTTACATAGGGTTGTTTATGCAGGAAGTATTGTATTCATATTACCAAGTAAAGTTATGTAGATGCAACTAACACAACTAATTTAACTGATAATAACACAATGTTTAGCTCCCTGCTTCTCACACATTCACTGTCTCAAAGTTTCTTGCAGCCTAATCAGGAAAAGATGGAGATTGATTTATTTCCTCCCACAGAAACACTATTATTCCAAGACAAACTTGGAAGCCTATCAGCTTATGTTAAGCCAGCAGCTAAAAATTTGGGTTTGCGCTTTGACTCTGAGCTGACGTTTCGTGGGCAAGGGAATGGGTTTGTAAAATCCTGCTGTCTGCAGCTCAGGAATATTTAAAAAAACATAATGCTCCTTTCATGAGGTGACCCAGCAAAGAGAAAAATGCCCCACTTTCATCTCATCTAGATTACTGTGAGGCAGTATATATCACTTACAGCTGAAATAACATATACCATCTACAGCTGGTACTTAATATACCAGCTATGCTTATTTTCTAATAATTAATAAGTCATGAAATTTGATTAAATCATGTCCTCTTTCAGAAACATTTCTCCTGGGCATGCGGTGGCATGATTTAGTGACATGACAAAAACCAAAACAAACAAAAAAAAAACAACGTTAGCATTGCACGTTTCTGCAAACCAGTTGTTATATTTTCATGTTACTATGTAGCACGTATGTTGAAACTTTGCATTTAGACAACAGTGTGGTAAGCATGTAGTTATTTAAACACAAAACCTATTTTTATGGTCAGTAATCATATTTTGGTGGAACAAGTCAGACTGGTAAAGCAGTTATGACTCAGTAAAAAACAGACGCTATGACACTATCCCAGTTGAAAAAACAGCAACCGTTGCTAAAGAACACCCATGTTTGGTGCCTAAGAGCTGCTGAGGAAGCGCCACCAGTCACTGCAAATGTTAATGAGCTGAAAAGCTGCTGAACAAGAAGCCAGTCACAAAAAAACACCCCAATTTGGGGAAGTCATAGGAAAAAAAGTGAAAAAAAAAATACCCATGTTTCGGGCTGAAAAGTTGTTTGGCCACCAGTCCATAAAAAACAGCCAAGTTTGGTGCCGAACAGAAACACTGCAATGGTTCGCTAAATCCCAAGTTCCCAAGAACTGTAAAGGTGCAAATATAATGTATCAGTGGTTTGCAGAAACCTACATGCCAACATTTCTTCTGGTAACTAGGCTGCCAAAAACATTCAAAATTTTGTCTGGAGCCTCCAAACAGCTTAATCTAGCCATGACCTCAGGCTTCTTCCAAAAATGAATATCAATTAAGAGGAAGACTTTAAAAATTACCAAATAAATAAAATCTGTGTTTGGCATTACAGGTCAACAGTGGTCACTTAGTACAGTACTCACACTTAATATCCATGAATATGCATTGAGAGGTAGCAGTAAGTCATGATTTAACACTTCCCTTCCTTCCAAAAGGCTTTGAGCCCAAACTGTGGAACCCCCGCTGCAGCAAATAGAAAATAAACCTTACTGAAACTAAGCTTTAAAAGTCCTCTTCAGCCACTTTAAAGCTGATTAATGCAAATTGATAGGTTTAATACCATACTTTAAACCAAAGCTAAATCCCTATGCATGGCATTTATGATTCACAATTGTCAGAGTCTCTGTATTTAAAAGCTCACATTCTATATGAGCTTTATGTTGGGCAAAATCAAAGGTAATTATTTTTATCTGGAGTGGAACTGCTTTACACATCATAAAATAACCATTCATGAAATGATGTTCCATTAGGAGTTGGAATATAATGCTCACCATCGTTTCATCAGAGCAGATGACACATTTATCAAACAGTGGATATCTCATTTTGCAATGAAGCTCTTCATTTCATGGCTATTTTTTTTTTTTTTGTCTGTATCGCAGGGCCCAAGCTGCTTTGAAAATATAATTGATATTTAAGGTTCGTTTTAATTTCTTAGCCTATCCTTTATTTTAACCTATTTTTGTGATTGTTTTAGTAAAGCTTAGGCACAGTTTTAATGTTGAACTAAAGCAATGTCCAACCATAAACCAGTTTAACGTAATGTTTAAAAACATGATTTTCACAAGGAACAGGAATAAAGAGGAGGTTTGACAGTCACCAGGTGTTTGCAGGGTTTACTTTCTATTTATTCTGTTTGTTTGGTTACCTTTTTTTCTCATTTATTTTCCTTTTTTTCTGTAAATAAAATTGTAAAATTGTAGATAATTGAATTCAGTTATGTGGGTGTATGCATCTATGTTTCATTAATTAGAGTATAGGTTTAAATTAATAAGGAACCTGATTAATTAAGATTTAATGACTTATGGAAACGGGGTGGAATTACATAAATCTATACTTCTTCTCACTCCTTTTTGGATATGTAAATCAAGTCATCATGTGTTTGACCATTTCTTTTGCTTTATGTTTTTCATTTGCTGTAATATTATTATTGTATTATATTATTTTCTCTGTCTCTTTATCATAAAATAATTTCTCTATTTCCTTTTTGACATGTGCAAAATGAATCAAATAAAAAAGTGTATGAAGCCACAGTGTCTGCCGATTTTAAACATTAAAGCTGTAGTTGGCAATTTTTTACAAAAATTACTTTTTGTCATATTTACTAAAGCTGTCACTATATCCACACAGAAGCAAATAAGACAGATAATCTGTGAAAAAATGATGCTCATTTGCCTCGTCACATGCTGCTGCTTTGCAGTCAACGTCCACGTCTACATATTATGTTTTACAGAATCCTTCTGGATCTGCTGTTGATGCTCCAGGACACTGCTACCATGATGTCAATAAATGCACATGGTGGGATGACACATGGCAACCAATGCCAGCATGTCAACAAATGCACATGTTGGCGTTGATATTCTCAACAAAATGACATGCCATTTTTATGATGATGAAGCTAGCTATTTTTGAACAGACATTTGGACATTTCCAGCCATGTTTGTAAAGACCAAGCAAAGTCATGTTTTGAGAAGACATCCAGACATTTCCAGCTGTGTGTGTGGCAACAAAACTGGCAATGTCTGGATGTCTTAGTTAAAATACCCAGACATGTTTAAGCAGAACAAAACAAGTATTTTTTTAACCAGACACCTCAACACATTGTACAGTCATCATATATTACTGCTTTACAGTGGACTTCGGGATCTACATATTATATTGTAGATATACTTCTGCGTCTGCGCTTCACATTTTGGAATGCCACTACTGTGATGTCAACACAAGAACATGGTGGGATTATGCTGCACAAGGTTATGTTTAGGCAACAAAAGCATGTTGCAACCAACGTCAGGACGTCAACAAATGCACAAATGCTGGCACAAATGATTAGGATTAGGGGAAGGAGACACATCGAAAGATGTAGAAAAAAAACAAAAAACAGAACATCACATTCAAACAGAAAGAGAATTCAAGATGTTTAATATTCTGAAATCTAAATTATTTGTTTTGATTACCTAAAAATCAGTTTAAAAATGGGAAGTTTGTTTTAGAAACTTAATCATAAAATAGTTAAAAATGTCACGAAAACTATGTATAATTAAAATAATTTTGTTATAGTTATCATTTTTTAAAAAAACTTGTACTTTCGTACTAATTTTTGAGCCATGTCTTTTTAAGTTGCTTGTTACCTTTTCCCTATGTTTTTGAAAGAAAACAAACAAATTTGCCAATGTTTAAAAGTCAGGAACATTCCAATATTGTAAGTGCATATGAAGCAGTGGATGAAACAGTTGTAAAAAGACATGCACAGTTCATTTTCAGTCTGAAAGCCAGTTGTGAGTATTATAACGTTCTATGTAAGCACAACAGTGTTGTGCATGTCAGTTTGTCACCAGGGGCCACTAGTAAAAAAATATTGCAATCTTACAAGCAGGCTTCAATATTTGTTTTGGAGAAGCAATTTAACTTGTCGTGTGCAATTAAACTGGCAAGTAAAATTGTATCACAACCAATCCAACTTGAGGCCTACACTGAGAAAATAATACAAAAGAAATGATGAATTTTCCTTCCAATATAACTTAGCCACTGCCAGATCATAATTTGTTCCCCATATGCTCTTTTCTATTCTTGGAGTGTGAGATAATTTTCACATGGCCAGTTCTCTAATGGACCAATGGCTCTGTGATGGAGCTGGCTGCCTTTGCTAGGAGATTTGTGATGCCCCCTTAAATCCTAAGTAAAAGAAGTGCTGATCAAGAACCTTTTTTTTTTTATCTTAAGTCAGAAGGAAATTGTTATTTGCCAAAGTAATATTTTCTGTTAATAACACCTCTCTTGAATATGGACCCTGGCTGTGTTTTTGCTTCATTTTTTCCTGATAAAATTCATACAGGTTAAAGTGGGCTGCGCTCTGTGACTCACAGTACAGTAACACAGAACAGGTCCCAGTCTCCCAGCAGTTGGGAGTTGAAGTGGCACTGCTTTCTGTGGAAACAGTGGAGCATGAAAAGCTCTCTCCCCAGGCTACAGGCACACAAGAATGTCAGAGAGGACGAGTGTGTGCTGTCTGGCCACGTGGTGCCACAGGAGAGGCGTCTTCTTTGAGGGAGTTGGGTCAGCATGCGGAACAAACTCACAGCGAAGAGCTCCCGAGCGTCGCTGCAACAGGCCAGCCACAACAAGACTGGCGGGGCGTTCACTCTGCACACCGATCAACAGGAGATTTGATTGCACCGAGTCATTTCTCGCCACGTTTCGCTTAAGCCAAGTTTGCTGTGAGGAGGATGTTTCCTGCCAAACATAAGGGACAGTGGGGGAGCAGGTTGCATGGTACTGTCACACAAATTGGACCTGTATAAACTCTCACTAGCTTATTTCTGTTATGTATGAGAATGCAATCAAAAAGTCCAGGTAAAATGAAATGCGATCAAATATTTTACTCCATGTAGCACATGTGTCCTTGTCAAGAACCGGTTTACAGTCATGTTTGGATCAGATTATCCACCAGTGACAAAAAGGCAATGCTTCGGCTGATTTCTGAAATGCTCATACCCACTGGGTGTCCTGAGGAAACACCCTTGTGTGCGGTTTATCAGCATGGTTTGCTTTTAGTCATTGGTGGTAATCAGCAGTTCAAAATTCATTAAAACTGAACTTGAGGGTTTGGTCTTTTGTTCAAGCAACAATGGCATTTTGGGGGCCTGAAAATGCAAACTTTGGAAACTGGGTTCCCGAGTGTAATTTTTTGAAACGCAACCCCTTCTGTTGCCATGTTAACTGGCAATGTGCCATTGATCCTGTGAGAATGTCAACGTCGCTGCCCCGCTTTCACATGCACGTGTTTTTCTTCTATGGTGTGTCATTCCACAGTGACACCCCCAGCCACTGGCTGTTTTTTGTGGACGCTTAGATCGTCTTCATAATATTATCATATGAACACAGATTTTTCTTTTAAACATAGATGAAAAACTTTAATTTTTTTAGTTGGGTCGATCTCATCTAAACATGGCCAAGTCAAATCCATTAAAATTAAAAGATTTAATTTTTCCTCTTTTAAATGCAGGTGTGACCAATTCAAGATCTTAACATAGGCCTACACATGAAGAAAAAAATGATACTACAAAACACTAGAAAAAAACTCAAAAAGAAACCTTTGAACATGGGCATATTTCTGAGGTGACAAACTGAATCAATCAAAGAGCCTGTCTCCATGGACCCCTGTGCAACTGCGCTGCCTGCACTGTCTGTAGTCACGGCCCTGCTGTCAGTGTCTGATGCAAATCAAAAACAAGACACCAGCCCTCTCTCCAAGGGAATCATGTTCATGTTGGGTGATTCTACAGAGGATGCAATGCCAATGTTTTGTGACAGACTTCTCCTCCAGTCGCAGTCATACAATGAATAGTCCTTTTTCACAGCAAACATTTTGTCACGTCTAACACAGGTGTTCCTAATAACATCATCAAGTGCTTCAATGCATTGCTGTCATTGATGCTGTTAGTTGCAGGCTATGAAGATCCAGGCTTTGAGATTCATTCAGAAAGCAAATAACATATTTTTGTGCAAGATGGACGAGAAAACTGTTGATTCCAAATAAACAGACTTGTGTTTACCAGCTGTGGTTTGGTTGTCAATGGGCCATTTAAATGAACCAAATACAAAAAATGCACCAAAGTAAACTTTTCCATTATGGCTTGGAAAGTGTGATCACACCCCGCTGCCAGGGCTCGAAAAGTAAGAAACACAAGGGAATCGTCTGGAGAACAAGTTTTTTCCTGACTGGCAGGGTACAAGGTTCTGAGTCATACCCATGATACATTTCAATTGGATTAGCCCACAGTAGCTCCACCGCCCTCCTCACAAGTTGTTCTGTGAGGCAGCACTATTTCACCAGTGTTTGCAGGTGATACATTATTCCATAAATGATGCAAATATTGATGCATTAAAGAAATTCTATTAGTCCATGCTTCCCTTTTGTTTGGTTTTTCTTTTTCCCTGTGTGTGCAGAGGGGACAGAGTTTGTCTGAGAAAAAGATATCATGTCTGTTCCTCGAAGGCTCTTCACTAAACCTGACTACTCGCTATGTGGGTCATGTTGATGATTAATGAGGAACGCCACAGTACGTTCTCACATATTCATAAGAAATTACTGTAAAAATAATCTCCACACATCAAAATGCCTACAGGCATTGCGATACTTTTCCACTGAGTGTAAACAGGCGTATAGGATTGCCTTTTGATTGGTTTTATAGTAGATCTTTATATCCGTCTTGATGTTCGACACCACTTATTCCAGGCATCAAGTGATTGCTACATTTTTTCTTTCTTTCTTTATGTGTGGAGGCTTAGGGCAAATTTCACTCTTGGTTCACATACACAATCTCCTCAGTTATGGAACAGTGGACACCACAGGCTTTGGGCTCAAACATCCCTTCATCCATGACCTGAGAACAATCCTCCCCTCACCACCTCGACCCAGCAGACAGTGAGCAGGGAAGTCCAGCCACGCAGTGCTTACTGTGCTCCAGGGCTTCTAACGTGCTCAATGATTTCCCCTGAACTCGCTTACAAACATGAGGCCAGGCTAGTGTTCAGAATTCTCATGAAAATGGGACAACAAATTTGGAAATGTATTACAGTTACTTGCTATTTAAAGCCACTTTGCAATCTTTTATGTGCTGTGGAATTCACTCAAATTTTGTTTTTGCAGTCCATCCATCCATACAAACCAACTGTGTCCCACTGCCATATTGTGTGTGTATATCCAAAGCCTGATTTATATTCTTCTTCTGTGCCATAGAGCTCCATTGCTGTCCATTGAAACACATCAGTGAACCACACTATTGCACTTTGTGACACACACACACACACACACACACACACACACTGTAGTTTGTTATAATACCACACACACTATCCTGCCAACACGTTCTCATCCCAGTCGTCTAATTGTCACCTTGCAGTGGACTTCTGTGTCTACATTTTACATTTGAGGTAACCCTTCTGTGTCTGCTGCACATGGTGGGATTACACTGCATGCTGTTATGTTTAGGCAACAAAAGCACATGGCAACCAATGCCAGGATGTCAACAAAAGCACATGTTGGCAAAAGAGGCACATGGTAAGGTGTAGGACAAGACATCACATTCATACAGAGAGTGAACACTGGACACTTGCATGAAAGTCCGGGGTTTGTTGGATCCATCCACCACCCTTCCCATCCACCCTTGCACTCCTTACATTATGTTATCTGCAGTGTTTCAGTCTGACGTCATCCTGCTGTGTTTCATGTGCACCTGGCAGGTTCCATCTAGCCAAATTCCTAACCGAAGATGCCACACAGTCAGGGGTGTTTCACACAGCACACGTCAGCAGTGCATCAGCAGGGCCAAACTTGTTTGTTTTTTTTGGGGGGTGTTTTTGGCACCCATGTTAACAGCATTCACACTGTCTATCTGAGCAACACTTGTCAGGTGCGTCTCAGCTGAGTGTTAGCTGCAGCGCATCTAGAGACATGGATTTTTTGCGCATGCCACGCGTGTTTATCGGTAGAAATAGACAAATGAAAATGGCGTTTTGATAGTGATATTAACTCCATTCCACTTTTTACGGCAGTTTAAAAGTCTCTCTTTGCTACAGAGATGAGGAAACACAAAGATGTCTGTATTACTCTTCCCTGCTTCCGTTTCAAAATCAAAGCCCTCTGACAACATCTCTGTGGACAGAATCCCATCAGCAGTTGATACAAGGCATTTTATTTTGAAATATTTCCAAGACTGCGTTTTTCGGCAATGCAGGAGCGATATTGCAACAGCAAGGCTGCCATCATGCACTGCTGATGCGAACTGTGTGAAACAGGCTTTCACCCTTACACTGTCATATACCATGTACCATGGTGAAATTTATGAGGTTATGAAGGTATGGAATACTATATACTGCTAGACTAGTTTGTGGTTTTTAGTACTTGCACAGATTGTTGTTTTTTTCTGTTAATGTGTTACTGTGTGTTTACATGGGCATCCATTCTGGAAACATACACATTTATAATCTAGTATGGGACAAGTAAAGTCACCTGACATCGGCCTCAGGGGGGAGTTTATACTTGCACAATTCACCTCACATTCCATGATGACTACCAGCACGCAGTTTTAATGACCTCTCTCTCAATGACGACATCATACACCAAACTGTCACAGAGCAACGCAACAAAAGAATGCCAATGACTTGTGAATGACTCACGTCAGCGGTGCTCTTTCACCACCATGTCACCCCTAATAAGCCTCTCTGCCGGGCCCCTGCCAGTGATGTGAGCAACTGTCACAGTGTTGACAACATGCAAAACTGCAGAAAAGTGTCAGGAAACAAATTCAATTTATGCGTTCCGGAGTTATCATTATGCATGAAGAGAGATGGCGCCTTGGCTCCGTAAGAGCTTATGCAGCAGCTGAGAACGATCCAAGCAGGGAGAAGAGGAGCAAAGTTCCTGCGCAGCTGCTGCATGACAACTTTATCCCTCTGGGCCATATTCCTATATGTTAACATGTCATTCTGAGGCACTGCTGGGATGACACAGCCGGGGAGGTATACATATTTGATGCCCTTGGAGCGGGAGTTCAGCGGATGATCAAAGTGAAGAGAAAGGATTTGCAGCCCATTAGGAGGAAAAATATTAGAAGTACAGATGGGGTAATAGCTCCATGCTTAGTTTTCATGATTCAGGCTTTCTGATGTGCAACAAAGAGCAGCCAGTTAAAAAAAAAAAAAAAGTCATATTCTTTTTGATAGTGCACTTTCCTGAGCCTCGGGGCCATCACGGTGTTATGACTGTTGCAAATACATTTGACATTTCCACCAGTGTAATAAAAGTGTGCAAAGGATGAAGAGGACTACTGACATTTATGGTAATAAAAAGAGTGGTGGGCAGTGCTCTGTATGTGTTTGACCTCATCTCGGGGAGGGAGTTGACTATGCATTGCTTTTTGAAGTGGCCAGGTAAATGAAAGGTAAAACAATAAGGCGCTGGGAGACTTGGACACGCTGTGTTTGAGGTTGAGGGAAGGGAACAAAAGAATGACATTCTGCAAGTGGCAAACCAAAAAAAAAAAGACATTTGTAATCCCTGCTATCACCAACAGGATGAAAAAGTGTATCAGGGAGCACGCATGACCTGCCTCAGAAGGTAGAGGGCTTTCAGCACGTCCTTCAAGACTTCAAGGCTGAACACAGCAAAGAGCTCATTTCAGCTCCGCTCGTTCATGTAGGAAACCCTGCATCCTGATACTGACCATAGAGTGTCTAATACTTGGACAGCATGACAGATCCTCAAAAATAGAGCCAAGGCAATCATCCAATCTCAATCACCCCCTCATGGCTGTCTAACGCATTCTCATCCCAACTCGTCACATGGTGCCGCTTTTTCCATGTCGTTTTGCATCCACTTATGACGTTACAGGTATCCTTTTTTCTCAGCTGTTTACGTTCTGGGATGCTTCTACAGTGATGTCAACAAAAGCACATGGTGGGATGACACAGCCCATTGTTATGTTTACACAAAATGAGCACATAGCATCCAACTCCGTCTGTCATGATGGTTAGGTCAAGGCAATAGAGGCAAATAGTAAGATATAGAAAAAAAACAAGCTGATGCCATCCTTCAGCGTTGAATATGGATTCCCCTGGTGCTGTCTGGTAATAACAATAATAACAACGCCACCGGACCTGTCTGGCTGTGTTCTCAGCTGTTTTGTAATGACGATAAAATGCAATTGGTAACAACTGTTTTTAGACGAA
Source organism: Plectropomus leopardus (assembly GCF_008729295.1). Lineage (NCBI taxonomy): Eukaryota > Metazoa > Chordata > Actinopteri > Perciformes > Serranidae > Plectropomus > Plectropomus leopardus. The sequence goes on along the minus strand of NC_056478.1, from coordinate 28,477,984 downwards.
CCTAAATCTTGCCCGTATGTATTATCCATCATCAATCTTGAATGCAACTAAATTAATGTTTTTCTATGCAATGACGTACACTTAGCACCATTTCACTCCATGTAATCTTGACCATTAGACTGTTGTAGAAATGTTGCTGTGTCGTTTGCAGATCTCAGCAGTTACTTGGTGTGTACCGTGGTATTATTATTCAACCCTATTGCCAGAGAACTCTTCTTTATTCAACGCAGTCACAAAAATAAATGTTAGCAATGTAAGTCTCTGCAAACTGTAGTTAGTACTTTACAATGTAACATACACACTGAAACTTTTCAGCAGTTTTGGAAAAGTTCATGTTTTAGTCTACAAAATCCATTTTTGGTGGCAAAATCCTGAATGGAAACGCAAAAATGTTTCTGTACAAAACAACAACTTTTTGTGGAATTATCTCACGCATAGTAAGAGCTCCAACCGCACAGTTCATCAATGTTTCCCTTCTTTTCAACCAATGCACCATAATTTCTGTCCCCGATGGTCTTATTCTTGTAAAGATGTCACTCGCTGTACTTTCTCTTTTTTTTATTACTGTTTAAAACTACAAGAATATATGTGAACCTGAATTTTACTTTCAGTTACTAAAACCACAGAAAAATCAATCTTTTCAAGTCTGCTCGTAAATATCTGAAGGTATCCGTCTTTGTACTGTTTTGTTGTGCTTACATTCACTGAGACTGAATTGATGCTTCTCTCTCTGTTGTCCCAGTAATGTCTGCGAGGACTGGAAGAAAATGATTGATCTGCAGAGCTACACACTTCTGAAGGTGAGAAGCCATAAAATAACAGTTAAGACACTGCTTGCTGTTAACAAATGCTTGTATCGGCAAGCGCTCGAAACAATTCAAAATGACTTGTTTTCTGCAGTTGTAATCGCCACTTTCTTCTCCTGTAGTGGATGATGTAAAGGCCTATTCAAGTGGAGCATGCTGCAGGAGGTGCTGGCGAACTGCACGTCGTAATCGAGGCTAATTCAGATCCAACAGAAAGCCTGGGAAAATGGTGGAGTTCTGATGTAATTCTCTCTTTCTTATGGGCTCTTAACTGTGTCTTACACTAAGAAAATGTACTAAGAGACGTGTTAGTGCAGCATTCACAACTCAAGGTCCTCAAGGAGAAATTGTTATTGCTATACGCACAATGGAATCATCTGATAGACTAGATAAAGAGTGATTTATCCCGCGGGCCCTCCCCTTTCCTTTGACTCCGGCAGAACAATCACAGTAATTCTTCTGGATGTCCAGACTGTCACTTTCGTAATCAGGGCCTGCCATACTCCGGAGTGAGGAGCCCACTCTTTTGGAACATTCCACATTCAAGGTCCATTAGCTCCGAGCGGCTGCAGTGCTTCAACATGTCCTTGAAAGAAAACGGCTGGAGAACCATGAAATGTTGGTCACATATTGGAGGGGGTATCTCGATTGGGCCCCTCCTTGAGACAGAGGTAGATATTACCACATTATGACTGACGCCATTAATCTCGCCGAGCCCTGGAATGTGACGCGAGGCCCTCATGAACGCTGAAGTGAAACATTCATTTGCTGTTTGAGCGGTAACTAGGTTAAATGGGCCTGGTGGCGTTAATGGAGCCATCACTGCCACGGCGAGGCATAACTCGGAGCTCTTGCAGAAATTATCTACAAACCCTTGAAAATGAAATGTGGTCTCTGTAGAATGTGGTTTATTTCCACTTGTTAAAAAAAAAAAGTTAGATCCAGGTTAATGCCATGCATTACTGACTCTGAGGTGAAAGGAAAGATCCACCTGCGGATACTCTCACACTGTTAGATATCATCAATTTGTGATGTTCAGTGTCCCAGGAGTGATGAAGTGTTGTAATTTACTTTTTTTTTTTGGTGGTACCATGTTCCCCCAAGCTGCCTCATCTACTTCTACTTCAAGTAGCGATTTCCCGCATTTCCCAGAATGGCTTTTGACACTCCCCAGAGAAGGGGCTTGTGTGGGTGGAGAGAGAAACAGTGCAAGTGTGATTTTCCAGCTGAGAAAAAGTCACATCGGTGACAGAAGAAGTTGCTGTGTCTGCTATCAGAAGTTAAATACCCAAACCTGACATTGCATTGATTTTTGAACGGTTTCAAAGTCCAACCATAGCACTTAAGGTCATGTCTGATCATTTGGTTGTCTGCAGGAGAAAGAAAAATACACCAACAAACAAGACACTGGAATGCAAATACACCCACGTTTCTTCTGTCACAATGATAACGTGTGCTAAAGTGAAAGTTAAGTGTTAAGATTCACGGGGATTATACAAGCAGCATCACTGGAGACAGAAAAGCTCCAAAGTTGTAAGAATTTTGTGACATGTCAGAGATGGGGCCAAATTTGAACTATTCGAACTATTCAAAAACAAAAGGTATCCTTAATTGTATTTTTAATCAGTGAGGCCAGCATTATATCATATTTTTCATATTGTTAACAAATTCAATGAAAAGGTGAAAAACATCTAATTGTGATCTCTTGAAAGGCATTTGTGAACTGCAAGTGGTGACCGCGGCCCAAAATGCTGCTCATTTTATGATACATGCTGAACCTTTATTGTTAAATTACAAAAAAAGCCAAAGGTATTAAGTACTATGTCACATTGAAGTTGACCTTTGACCCTTTGATATACTATAGAACATCACTTCATCATTTTATCTTATTAGACACCTGTGTGAAATTCATAATTACTGTACAAATGTTATTTTATGGCCAAAAACATGTTCCATAAGGCCATAGTGACCTTGACCTTTGAAGTTTCTAAGTTTATTCTTGAGTCTAAGTGGACGTTTGTACCAAATTTGAAGACATTCATCTCAAGGTGTTCTTAAGATATCACAAGAATGAGACGGACACAAGGTCACAGGGACCTTGACCTTAGACCACCTAACTCTTATAAGCTTATTTTTGAGTCCAAGTTGATGTTTGCAACAAATTAGTATAAATTCACTCATGGTGTTTTCAAAAACATGATGTTCATGAGAATGAGACTGATGAGATTACACTGACCTTGACCTTTGACCTGTGACCTGTGACCATCAAAAACTAATCAGTGCATAGATAAGTCCAAGAGGAAGTTTAAGCCAAACTACTCGTCACCTGGCTACAGCTATACACAGTTATTAGATTGATATAAACTCCTTAATACATGTTAATAAAAGAACTGAAAAGGAATATTTATAAAACAATTTCATAAACATCGACTCTGAGAGTTAAGTGAGACTGGATCTAAATCAGTGAGCCATATACTGTATATTTCACAGCTTTACTTATAACAAAACTCCTATTTACCTGATTCCTATTTGTTAATTATCTATGGGAAATAATTGGCTTAATTATATATGAGAATTATTTATGAGGAACAGTGTTGTGTGTACGCCTGCATAAGCCATTTGATTGCAAACCCAGAGAAACTCACGTGGAGGGAAAGGAGTTTGTCTGGGCGTGATGACTCAGTACAGAGTTGATGCAGCAGTGGGTGAAAAAGCTGCATCTTGCATGGGCTCATACATTATACATTACGAGTCCAATTCTGCAGTTTTAACTTACTTCACTCTTGGAAACACAAAGTGATTGACATGAAAACTGAATGTAGACATGGTCACTGGTGCCAAAAGAAATACATTTAAGTATAAAAAACAAAAAAAAAAGACCCAAAAACCTTGGACCAGACATTACCTTACTGTACATGTAACCAGACAGGCTGCTTGAGCAAGTACATCAAAGCATTACAGAAAAGGATACCAACTATTATGCGAATATTTAAACACATGCATCTTTTCAGAAAAATCTGACTGGTCTTTTAATAATCACCAGCAGCTGGCCAACCTGACAGAGACAACGGCAATAAGTGGCAATTTAGGAACTGACAGGAGCAATTTGCTCTGCAAATGATAGACTTGCTCATGTTTTAATCAGTGTTTAGTGTTTATTGGTTGCATGAATACTTGGGGCTGATCTTCTTTCCCCTGGATACACTGTGCATGCTCCTCCACAGTTTAGACCTGAAGCCTTGAATGGCCTTCATTTCATTTCAATCATCTCTTTAACGTCAATGATTGAATTCACTTATACTATTAATATACATGTTTGATGTTAGAAAACATGGTTGAGGTTATTAGCCAAAGATTGTAAGAAAAATACCCCCTTTACCTTTTTAAATTTTAAAGTAATTATATGTTTTCCTCTAAAAATAAAGTAAATTAAAGGGACAGTTCAACCCTAAAGCAAAAAAAAAAACATATTTTCCTCTTACCCATAGTGTTCTTTAATAATCGTTTTGGTGTGAGTTGCCAAATGTTGGAGATATTGGCATAGAAATGTCTCCCTTCCTTCCAATATAATGGAACTAGATAGCACTCGGCTTGTGATGTTCAAAGCGACAAAAAAATAAATACATAGATACATTTGACAAACTCAACATAATTTTCTCTTTCCAGGAATTATGACACCTTTACCCAAAATAATCCACAGACCTGGGTGTGAGCAGTTACATGTGAGAACTATTTTTTTCTACCAAACTACACTTGCCAAATTGTGTCACTCATGGACAAGGGATTCATGCTCATACCGGCACAAGTTGATTGTAAACACTGATGGTGTTAATGGCGTGACATCAGCTAACCAAGTGGTGTCATGTGAGCTAGCAGTAGATCCATGCTTCCTTTTGCACAGTTATACAGTTGGCAGGTGTAGTTTTAGTCTATAGCATGCCAGCAGCTCTGTGAGGCTGTATACATTTTCTTTTTATTTAACCTTTATCTATACAGGTAATCTCATAGAGACATGGGATTTCATTCTCAAGATATACCTGTTTTTGACAACAAACAATGTAACAACAATTAGTGAAATGCTAGCAAAAGCATGCTATCATGCTCACAATGCTAACACGCTGCTGTTTAGCTGTTTATATCAAATTTCGGGACGATATATCCAAAATTTAGTACAGTGTATCCTGAACTGTCATGAAGCTATTGATATAAATGTTAAATGATATATTTCCACATTTGGTAACCATGAGAAAACATATTCACATCATAGTGCCAATACTGGACTTTTCCCTTATGCATCAGGGGGGAAGACAATGCAGTAAAAGTGCCCTCTTTATAAATTCTTCATAAGCTCTTTGTTACACCACAGAATATAAAAATGCACAAACACATCTGTTTCAGTAAAGTGCAGCATGAAAACACAAGTCGTTTTAAGTGTTTGAACAAGAATACAGCTGTTTTCCTGGTTAAGTCAGTCTTTCTCCACCACATAATCTGCATTAAACACAGCAGCCTGCCTGTAAATACATACAGTATCATGATGTATGGAGGAGAAAGTAGTGGTTCTGTTGCTCTGTCACTTACCATCCAATTAGCTGTGATGTAGAATGGGTCCACCTAAACCAGAACTTGCATATGCGTGCTAAACCGGACCTGATTTCTGGTATGCAATACTGCAACAGAATTACAATTATCATTATTCAATCTTTGTTGCTACATTGTCACTGGTGTTTCTGTGATCTGAATTGCCCTTTGCAATGTTTCCATGACTGTCCACATATTCACATTGTTGTTTATTTCGTCAGTACACATGAATGAGGGTGAATGAGAGTGATTTGTGCGCAATTATTTAGATTCTCACCATTAACATTTGGCTGATGACTGAAAAAACTCCTTCCTTCCTTTTGCTTTTGGATTCAGACTAAAGCAAAATGTTCACACTCCAACTACAGTAGTTTGGTAAGTAGCCCTTGGCTTCAAACTATGGCGCTCTCGGTAGCAGGCAACCCAGCAAGCACAGTTTATTTATATAGTACCTTTCACAGACATCCCTCACACAAACTTCACAAACAAAATAAAATAAAATAAAAACTACTACTACTACCACTAATAATAATAACAATAACAACAACAACAACAATAATAATAATAATAATAATAATAATAATAATGTATATAATAATAATAATGATGTATATAGCACATTTAAAACCAGTTTACAGAGTGCTTTGACAGAGAAGGCAAAGCAGAAGCAAGAAAGATATAGAGGCACATTATGAGAAAAACAATAATGCTAAAATAAGGCCAGACCAAATTTAAAGCAAATGGAGAGAAACAATAAAAACAAAAACAATACATAATAAAATACAAATCAAAAGACAAAATCTAAAAAATAAGATGGAATTAATGACAAATCAAAAGATAAAATAGATGATTTGATTTGTTTTTATTTTTTTATTCTGGTGTTTGTATGTAAAGCACTTTGTGCTACATTCATTTTGCATGAATAGTGCTATACAAATAAAGTTAGAATTATACACTGATTCAGTGAAATAAATCAAAATAAAACCCAGATAAAATACACACAGTGAAAACACAAGACTAAAACATAAAAAACTTTATGCTACCCAAATGCCTGTCTGAACAGGGCGGTTTTAACTGATTTTGAAAAGAATCCACAGAGTCCAGTCATTTTATGATAGCTGGGAGACTGTTCCAAAGCTTAGGGCCTGCCAACTGGAAGGAGCGTTTCCTGAATCTTCAAATGTGTTTGAGGAACATTAGAAAACCCTGGGAGGAGAATCTGAGTATGGGGGAATAGAAGGTCACCTTTATATTGTGGAGCCTGGTCATGTAAGGCTCGATGAGTGAGCGACAAGATTGTAAAATGGATTCTGAAATGAAGATGAAGCTAGTGTAGCAAAGAAAATTGGAGCTGTACTGTATGTGACCGTTTTTTAGGCTGAGTTAGGAGCCGAGCAGCAGCATGTTGGACAGTTTGTGAGCGTGTACCCCTCTGCATCAGTTTTGGAAGCCTTTGGACAAAATATACTTCTGTGTTCACAAAAAAAAGTAGGCTTCACTACAACAACGGCACTTAGTCAACGACCCATCACGTCAAAATATGACCTGTGTCAGTTTTGGATGCTCCAGGATTGTTTGGCAATTTACAGTCATTACATGCAGTGTGTTTAAAATGAATAAAAAAATTAAAAATTTCATTTTCACAAAAATTACGGAGTTTCTGCTCATTAAATGCATAAAGTCTCTTTTCAGTATAAACTTTTGTTATTAAAAGAAATGTTCAGTTTCTGGATCATTACAACCTGGTATATGTTAATGATTTGCAGCAACATTGATTGTGACAGTGCATCTAGTGGACATAGCACGTAGCTTTTTTCATATGCCAAATATAGTAAAAATGACAAAGACGAGTGACACCCAGAAATATTACAATGCATGTTTTTATGCTTTAGTGGCTGCAGGATCATAAAAAAATTGCAGTTTGAATGGGTTTCAGTGGTGTATTTTTTGCAATTAACAGTATAAATGTAACAATTAAGTTTACACAGTGTATTTTAGACTTATTGTAGGAGCTGAGCTGGAAACTGAAAAACAAACAGACAAACAAACAAACACAATCTTGCCAAAATGTGTGCCGTATGCATGCACATAGCACAGACTGAAAAGTGCATAAAATGCACCAAACAGTCCGGGTTAAATGTACTATAAGTATTTTTTTCAATCTGCTATAGATAGTACTGGCAGGATGATCTCACTAAGCAGTTTCCATATTAGCTCCTGCCCACATGGAAATAATTTTAATGAGGTTGGCATGATCTCTGGTTTCATTTCAAAAGTCACTGTGGACATCTCCATCAGAGCTGTCAGTGGACACATGTCCACCTCTCCTCCTCCCTCCACCTTCACCCCCTGAGTAACCTGTCCTCCTGCCAGGTCTCTGTCAGTCCCCAGATATTGCAAGTGTTTCATCAGAGTGGTCAGCTCAGTGTCTCTAATCCCCGCAGTGAGTGGGAGAAGCTAACCGAGCTAACTCTGTGATCCAGGATTACTGTAGGCTACAGGCATCGCAGCCTGCCTCTGAGCTCTGATCCCCTCCTCTCCTTAGCACAGCACCTGGCCCTGTCACTCCCAACCTGCTGCTGCTGCTGCTGCTGCTGCTGCTGCTGCTGCTGGTCAGCCAGTGCAGGTAATCACCCGTGGATAGCAAAGTGATGTCGCTAAGCTCGCTGATCGTGCAACGATGTGAAAGTGTAGACAGACAGGATTCACACTCTGCCTGCGCTGACATTTATCGTTACTACATGTATTAAAACGATTTTTGACTGAGTGACTCTTTCAGTTGATCAGTTGGCATCATCACACTGATGTCAGAGCTATAACTGCACCACTTCTTAGAGTCATAACTCAGTCAAAACAAACAGGAAGGAATTAAACTGTACACTGTGTATACAAGCATGCTGCAAAAATCAGCCCAAATTGCAGAAATGACCACAATATTTCCAATGTCCACCATGAAAAAACGTCCATAAATCCAAAGCATTTTTTTTTAAAATTTCACATCTTCTCAGAAGCATCACATTTACGTCTATTGTTTACATCAGCAGTGGTTAGGGTATAGTTTTGTCAGTCAGTCAGTAATTTTCTGTAACCCCTTGTCCTCGTAAGGGTCGCGGGGGGCCTGGAGCCAATCCCAGCTGTCATCGGGCGGAAGGTGGGGTACACCCTTGATAGGTCGCCAGACTATTGCAGGGCCGACACATATAGACAGACAACCATACACGCTCACAGTCACGCCTAAGGACAATTTAGAGTCACCAATCAACCTGACCTTTGGAATGTGTGAGGAAGCCGGAGACCCCGGAGAGAACCCACGCAGACACGGGGAGAGCATGCAAACTCCGCACAGTAGGGCGCCCGCCCACGGACCGGACCCCGTTCCAACCGGGTTTCGAACCAGGGACCCTCTTGCTGTGAGGCAACAGTGCTAACCATGATGCTGGGATAGTTTTGTGTTACATGAAATTTCTAATTTACCAGAGATTTAAATGGCACATTCGGTTGTCTTGTTTCGTCCAACTAACACTTTAAAAAGATACTCAGTTTAATCCTTTATACCATCCCTGTTTGATTAAACTGATCCAGAACCCAATGAAACAAAGAAATAAATGTATTTTTTTCCCTGAAAGATTTCTTCTTCCACTGCTATAAGATAACATAACAAAACATAAGATAATTTGTGATGTGAGCACAATAATGCGATCCGATGCACAAACCTGTAGTGAATTTTGGCTCAGGTGTGGAGGACTGTTATTACTGTACATTAGGGGAACAAAATGTTCACAGTGGAACAATTATATTTTTGCTTACAAGCGCTGCTCAAACATCAAACATCACCAAAGAGTGCAGAATGAAGCTCAGGGCTAATTAGCTCCCAAGTCTTGCTTTTCTGTTACATTTAACTTATTTTCATCCTTGTAATCTGTGTGCATTATGCTATCTTGATGAAATGATAAAGGTATAGCTTGAATATCATTGCTATAGAATGCATGATACATGAGATTAAGAACATTAGACCCTGTGGCCACAAATTTCAGTGATTAGATTGAGCTTTTCCATTTGTCATTGAAGGACACGTTAGCTTGTTAGATGTGGAGATGATGATTTTCACTGAGACATCAGCTGCCTTTTTTTGCCAGGTTCGTGCCACACAAAGCAGTTGTTATTTTACAAGGACATAGGTGCATTTCCAGCCAGGATTGTGTCACAAAAGACCGTTGTATTTTACTAAGACACTGCTGGGATAGTGCCACTAAAAGTGCTTAATTTTTACCGAGACATCACTGCGTTTCCTGCCATGATAGCGCCACAAAAGTAATTGTTTTTTTTACCCAGACATTGGCATAAAACACAGTTTTTAAATGAGACACTGGCACACAACCAGGTGTTTGTTTGTACTGAGACATCACTGTGTTTCCTGCCAGGATAGTGCCAGTAACAGCAATTGTTTTTTTACCGACATGTCACTGCATTTCCAGATGGCATTGTGCTTTATGGTGTTGTATTCTTTACAGGGACATTGCTGTGCTTTTTGCCATAATAGTGCCACAAAAGCTGTAGTTTTTAACCAAGACATTGCCATGAAAAGCAGTTGTTTTTTAACTGATATAGCGCTGTGTTTCCTGCTGGAATAGTTCCATGAAAATAAGTTGTTTTTATGACTGAGGCATCACTGCGTTTTCTCTGGGATAGTGCTATAACTGATCAATTCTCTAATTGGGATAGTGCCACCAAAACTATTTATTTAGTTAGGTTTGTCTCTGAATTTAACCTCATATTAACCACAATGTTGGTGAAATGTTAAGTTTCAAAGTATTTGCTGCATAACAATGTGCACACGTATCATAACTGTGATTTGCATGTATGATGCCAACATATTTTTTGCAGTGATTGGTTTGGACAGCATTTGAAGCAACTTAGGTCTCATTAAGAATAGATAATAGTAATACATATCAAAGTCTATGTTTTGGGGGGGAATGAAGAAGGAGAACAAAGTGGGTGTAACTCTGCACTCTGTATTTCTTCTTTCCCGATTCGACCGGGGTCGCAGCGCACTTTACAACCTAACCATGTGATGGGAAAATAATCATGTGCAGCTGCTGAGTCCTCTCACTCATATATGTTTCAAACAACGCATTCACTTTGTGTAATGTTAACACATTTGCCCCTGCTTTATGCAAAAATGAGAGGAGAAAGCTGTCGGGATAACAGCACCAGTTTGAGGGTGAGGTAATCGGACGGAAACTGCAGCACGGGCACCTCAGATACTTCACTCCCACGGGACCGCGCCGAGCATTTTCCCCCCCTCAGTCTAGAAATGGAAACATCCCCTCAGACTCCTGGGAAGCACATCTGAAATTCATCCATCAGTTCTCTCTGGTGTATATAAATACCCATGTGGAGCAGTCACACACAGGTTTGTCCTATAATACGGGGCTCGCACAGATGGGAATGGATGGGCGCAATTCAAGTAGGTGGTAAAGTGCTGCGAGCAAAAGAAAAAAAAAAAAAGCGCTCTGTTTTCAGGCCTATTTCCCCAAATAAAAGCAATCAGCGAAAATATTAAGCTTGCTGATCCACATTTAGGGAGCGGGGAGCTGTCTCCCAGCATGGCCTTCCTGTAAAGAGGTCTACAGTTAGAGGGATGAATCACACGCTGGCCTGCTTTAGATGCTTCAGGAAGCAGCTTTTCTCTAAAGGTTTGCTCTGTGAAAGTGATACTTTGACATTTTGGATTTATTTTCCCCTCACCGGGCTTTTGCAACAGGATGGGGGAAAAAAAAAAAAAACATTAGTCTGCCTCCCTGAATGGGGAAGACAAACAATGTTAACAGTTCGCTTTTAGCGTAGCTCACAGGCAAATACGGCAAATTCAAAAAAATGACAAGCGCTAAGAAAAGAAACACATCAGAGGAAATATCAAAATGTCAAGGGCTCCAGTTATTTGGTGCATTTTAAGCTGTTTAACCTTTTACTGCTGAGAATGTATAAAATACACATTTGAAACCAATCAGCTGGTCTGATTGCTAATTTTGTGACAAATGTAAAGAATGAAAAGCTTTAGGAAATGCCAGATGTGAATTTATTACTGCTGAAACATTTACATTCCAGGCATTTCAAGTCTTTAGAAACACGTGGATGTGATGTCTGTGAGATTATGAAGGAATGTGTTTAGCACTCTACCATCTTTGTCATCCACTTCCATCAGAGTGACTGTAGGCAGGTTTCCACTAACCCTCAAATTGTGCAAATTAAAACTACGAATATAAAATACACCTAATGAAACACGTCAATTTGGAAAAAAAACTCCTATCTACTTCTATCTTATGCTCACATGAGGTGGTATTTCAGGCCATTCGAAAAAGCTCTATTTTGCAAAACTGCAATGGAAACACTTTTTTTGGCTTTTCTAGGTCACATGATGCTATGGTTATGTGCTTGTCAGTAGGAACTGGCTCCCTAATGATGCAGCAGGAGCTACGAGAGGTGTTATTGCATCACATAACTCTTCAAAAGTTGAATGGATCATCCAGAAGTTTTGAGTCTACAATTCCTCTGTGAAATCGTGGACTATCACCTCCCAGAAATCCCTCATACGTGGACGCTCCCATGTTTAAGGGGCTTGCCTTTTTATTATTGCTTGCATCACACATCTACATCGCCTTGGATTGGAGATAATGACAGTTAGGGCGGTGGCTGCAATAGAAATAAATCTGCCAATGTTTTGAACATCCATCGCCATGATTCTTGAAATGTTATCATAATAAAGGAAGTCACATGACATCACTCAGTGGGAACGCAGTCATCTCACAGTTGTGTTTTATCGCCATTTAGAAAATGTCGATAACGAACCCATTTTGTGATAAGCTAAGGAACCTGTCAATAAAGCAAATGCAGCCCAAAACATACTTCTCTTTAACCAATCTTGACCCCAGCTCCGTACTTTGACTTCAAATGTCACTGTTGGGAAGAAAGTGAATACAAACCCAATCACTGTAATAAATGCTGGCATTGTACGTTTCTGCAAATGTGTAATGTTTGTGTATATAATATTTCATTTGTAGCAGATATGCTGAACTTTGCATTTCTTCAGTTCTAACAAGTCTTTGGTCAATGTGTGGTTATGATCAGGCACAAAAAAAAACACTTTGGTTTGAAATACCCTGTTATGTCACTGTAATGACTGCTGGGTATTGTCCAATAACTCATTTAAAAAAAAGACTTGGTTTTGGTGCACTATCACGATTGGATAGGCCCTATTTTTTCTTGCTAAATAACATAACATAAATTGCAAGGAATTAGTCGACTTAAATAAATTATTTTTAATTATCATGATCACACATTTAAAATTATGTTACAAAATTAGAATAATTCAATAAGCACTTTTTCCATGTCATTTCCTTTTTTTTCTCTCTTTTTACCATTTTTAGGGATTATTCTTTTTGCTTTTTTTGCCTTCTTCCCAAGTTATTAACAGACATCAAGCCAATCTGCTCAGGTTTCAAAGGGTTAAACCTCTCCAGTGGCTACCCAGTCGGGATTCTCAAAACTGAAATCCATGCTGCAGAGGCAGATACCCAGTCAAAAGCACAACTACACAGACAGTAATACTACCACAAATCATCCAGCAAAAGAGATGACCTCTACACTCAAACAAAGGCCACCAGATACACACAAAAACTTAAATTAACCTCACCTCACGGACATAAGCTCCCTGATGATCCTTCATTTCTGACGCCCCACTCTTTGTCAGCCCAGTGAGGCCAACAACACTCCACCGCTGACCCAAAATTATATCACCAGACGCCTTTAAAAAAATCATATCCATGGGATTTATCAACAAAAACATGCAAAAAAGACCATAAAAATCCCAGGCAGAGAGGCAGGAAGACCAGCAGTCCCAGCAGCAGTCTCCTCTGCTGCTGGAACAGAAGCTTTTCAAGCAGTTTTTTCTCAGATCAGCTGCACCTTAATGAGCAGCACAGCTCCTCAGGTGATGCAACACACCTGGACACATCTACAGAGGGAGGAGGGACAACAGCCGAGAACACATACAGCTCAAACAGCTGATAGCATTGAATGTTTGCAGTAATTTTGCACACCCAAATAAAGGTTCTAAAAGGGTTCATCCTGAAGGGCCGGGATTCTTTTTTTTTTTTGAGGAAAGGGTTCTGCAAAGTTCATTTTAAGACGAAGAGTCCCATTAAGAGCTAAAACCATGATTACTGGAGAGATATGTGTATGTATATGTGTAATGTAATCGCTATTACTATTTTAGAGCCCCCTGGGTGGGTCCTAAATAAAACCCTAAGAATAATAAAAAGTTCTTGGTAAAATCTCCTGTGTGGGCTTTGGTTGAAACCATAAGAATATGAAAGGGTTCTTGGTAGAATCCTCTAGATGGGTTCCCAAACCCTTGGAAAAGAAAGTTCTTTGTAGAATCCACTGGGTGGTTTCTAGATGAAACTCCTCAGAATATATATATATATATATATATATATATATATATAGGGTTCTTAGTAGAATCTCCTGAGTGGGTTCTTGTTAAAACTCTTAGAAGGTAGAAAGGTTCTGGACAGAACCCCCAGAGATGGTTCTAGTTGGAAAAATTACACCCTAAAAAAGTTTTCTGTAGAACCTCTCATAAGAGATTATGGGTGGAACCTTTCGCAGATGGTGTCAAATATGACCCTTTATGTTAGGGTCTAGGTAGATCCCTCTGAAAGGATTCGAGGCGGAACCTTAATAATGGTTGTAGGAGGAAGCAAAAAGGGTTCCCCCATGCAAGCATACCGAAGAACGCTGTATTATTGTAGCCTTCTGTCGCTGTGTAAACTGGCAATGCACAGACCCTGTGAGACGTCATGACCGCGCGTCCTGCATGCACAAGGTGTTCTTCTATGGTGTGTCATTACAGAGTTACACTGCCAGCTACTGGCCTGGTATGCACACTACAGTGTTTTTGTTTGTCTTTGCAGATCCGTGTACACAAGGTTCATTTTCACAATGTTATCATATGACGGCAGATTTTTTTGTGTGGTTTTTTTAATGTATAAGAAAGACTTTTCTATTTTTAATAGGGCCGGTCTTGTCTAAACATGACCTAAGAGTGCACTGGGGCTAGCTGTGAGGTCAGAAGCAGAGATTTGAAGCTTTGGCCATTCTGTCAAAACACAAATGATGACGTCCAGCGGTCTTGAACTGTGTCCCCAACAAACAGCCCAGAGGCTTCATTTAAAGCCATGATGATGGCGTGTAATGGAATGTATATGGTTCATGTCAAAAGCTCTCATAACAGCAGGCAGTTTCATGTTCCTCTTATCTGCTGTAACTAAGAAGCAGAATTAGTGCTGCGGCATGAATGCTGAGAGATGGTTAATGGTTCCATGCAAGATTTAGTGTTCTTAAGGTTCTTCAAGTAGTTTACGCTGTTGGCAATTATGTCTGCATAAATCAACCTTTTCATTGCCCGGGAAAAAAAAGGCACTTAGCAGATTTATGGCATCATAATCTGAGGTCTTCGTCCCCCCCTTCCTCCCCCAGGGGCCATGTAAATCGGCAATAGTTGAAAGCTGCAGGCTGCATCAGATGCTTTAGTGGAAGGGAAACCTTAAAATTGCACGCACACTCATTCACACACTATTCATACACCATTTATACACATAAAATCCAGCTGTTTTGTGGTTCTACATGTGAAAATGGGGTAAAAAAAAACAACAGTAATGGTGAAGTGTGTGCATAAATAAACCCTTGTGCTGATTCGTGCCACACCAGCACACACGCTAGCTGGGACAATGATGCACTGTGCATTGCATGAACACAGATAACATGAAATATTTATATAACTCAGTCATACTTAATCATCATCATTCGTAGCTGCAGAGAAATCTGCTGACAGTCGTCTTTTATCGACTGCAAACAAATATTGCCAAAATAGTAGATTATAATAATATAATTCATACTTTTTTTTTTCCTTTACCATTTGGATAAATTTTTTCAGTTTTTGTTTCATGTTCCAACAGTTACCAACCCAGAGCAGACATACAATCTAAACATCAGAATAAATGTTGCCATTGCCTTTTCCAAACCATTGCATTTAAAATATATATATATATATATATATATATATATATATATATATAACTAGTGAATATGAAGACACTCTCTGTTTTTTGTTGTGTTTGCTTGAAATACCACCACAAAAACATTTGGAATAGTCAAGTTAATCTAATTTTAAAAAATTACTCTCCCAAGAAACATTTGAATTTTGAGAGCTAACTGGCCCTAAACAAGAATACATTTTGATTATACTTTTTGACTTTGTTGGTAAAAGTTGTATTACTGCAATATTACACTGTGCTTTAAGGGCTTTAATGCCCTTAAAGCACATCCTCAACTATAATATTTCTAAAGTAACTTTTTGGCATTTCTTGGGGAAACCATCCACTGTGCCAGTTTGACCTCAATGATCTCAGTCTCCACTGGACTTATTCACTGTTAAACATAAACCATGTGATCCTCTAATAGTGCAGAATCACATTAACATTAGCAAATAATTCTATATAGATCCATCATTCTAACATTTTATTGCATTATACAACCACAAGACATGGTAATTGTTGTCTGGACTCAGCTTTACTGTATCTCCCTGCATCCTTCTCACACACACACACACACACACACACACACACACACACACACACACACACACACACTCCTCTCCTTCACTGCAAGGTCACAGCACAGGACAAACCAAGGTCCATTAACAGAGTTCAATTTTCACTTGCCAGACAACAAAGTGTTGAACATCGTGCCGGCAGTGTCTTTCCTCCTAAAATGTATTAGCGAAATCAGGAGCTGTAAAATAGCTTACAGCAGGCATCCAGGCATGTTTTATTGTTGATCGGCACTGCCAAGCACTACACAGAGAGATATATTATGAGCCTGTCAAAACACTCTCACTTCATAGTCCCAGACTATGTCTACAAGCATGAGTGACTTTAACATCAAGTGTCTGGCAATCGTCAAATAAAGAGGTGAGGGACACTGTGGGTGTGTTTGCACAAGACGTGACCTCTGGGGGATGAACCACTGAAGTAGATGATTTTCTCAGGATTTTATTTCCAAACTTAAGCACATTTCTTGCACGACACCCACATTCACATAACACTGAATGGTGAAATGACTATGTTTAACCTGTTCCTTGGAGACAGTTTGCACCTCAAACTATTACTTTGAGTTGACTCATATAAATTGAAGAAACATGTTTTATTCTTTAGGTATTCAGATTAGGGAAACATCAATAATATAGTTAGAAGGCAAAAAAATTGACCAAAGCCTATGTGAAAAAAAGGCCAGGAAAATAAAGTATCAAGGTAGAAGCTCTATGAATGTCATCGTATTTGATTTACCCTATGAAACTTGAGCAATTCAGCTTGATGTCTCCCGGAAACGAGTTACAATAAAATTAACCTGAAATTCTAGTAATAAAATTGTAAGAAATAGAAAAACATTTTCCCTTTTTTCCCTTCAAAATTTTTATTTTTTTTTAAATGGACCCTGTTTTCCTGTGTTTTTGTGTCGTTGTAATGGGAACAAAATTTTCTGAAACTGATCCAGTATTGAGCACGATGGCTGCAGCTGGCAGTGAAACTGGCTGCAATGTAAACACTCTGCGCATGTTTGCTACATCAAATAACAGTGTATGTTTTTGTAACTGACAGGCTCATTGTTATTCTAAGTGTCTGACAACATTATCTAAATGATTCCTACAGAGAAAGACCTTTGTTCGTTTTTTTTTTTTTTTTATTTTTTTTTAGGCAGAGGCAGCCAGTCAATCCCAGTCCCCAAATTAACCAGATTGATCCAGTTTCCAAAGGGTTTACTCTTACACCAGTGATGACATGTTGAATGTTAGTAAAAGTAAAATAGAAAAACACAGCACAAACACAGCTCACAAACTGGTAAGTACTATGTGCCAGATATAATACCTGCACTCCAGTGCACAAACGACACAGTTCAGTCCGCTACAGAGCCAGTTGTCAATAGACAAGAGTCTGATGTGAGACTTTGATCAGTTTTAATCAGGAGCAGTTACACGCTGGTTTATATTTAATATGTGCATCAGTAATTCTGCAATTTAAACAGACTGAATTACTTGTGCAGAGACACTTGCATGTCTACTTGTGCATCAGAGGTCTGTGCATGGCGTGCAGAGGAATACAATAAACACTTTGATACTGTCTCCGGAGCTGCTCGCAGCTGTTGTGTTCGCAGCAGGAGGAGTTCAGTGAACAGGACACAATTGCCTTTGGAGTCAGTTTAATACTAAATATTGAGCTTTCCTTCAGCTTTTGGGGAAATCTGATGATGTGTGTGCCAATTAGACATACTGAGCAGACAAATTTCCATATATCACTGGAGGTACAGGCCCTGGATGCACACTTCACACTCAGTCCAGAATTCAAATTGGTGGCCTCATTGTTGGATCAAAGTCTATTCTTTATGCTGTTTGTGTATCCTACTTTAAAACCTGAGTGAATTTGCTGGATATCTGTAAACTAGGGAAGGAGAGTAACTTAAGGAGAAATTACTCCCAAATTAGCAAGAATTTTTTAAAAATTAAAAGGACATTACCAGAAATATAGCAAGAAAAAAAAACAAAAGTTAAAAAAATAAACAGTATAAGTACTTAAAATTATATCAGTTCTGTAACATAAATTAAACCATTGTTTATTTTTAAGTCTTTTGCAACAATGCTCTGCAGTCATGATCAGTGGGCTAAAAAGATCATATGATAGCCATAATACAATAAAAACAAATAATTATCAGCAATGGCTGAAATAATTATAAATAGCAATAAAATCATGAAAAAATGGGTAGTGAAGTAATGAAAATAAATGAATAAATACATTTTAATTAATTTCAAATACATTTAAATTCAAAACTTAAAATTTCAGATCAGTTTTCTGATCAGTTTTGATCATTTTAACTATAGTTTTCTGGACTTTTAAAATGTACTTGTTTCTAAGTTTTTCTAATTTGAAATTTGTGGTGCATTTCTTTTTTTTATCAAGTTGCTAATTGCCCCCCTGTATTTTCAAAAGTAATCAATCTATTTTGCTCAACTCAGTGAGCAACTAGATGTGAAATGTTCTACGAATTGCAAGAAATTAGTAGATTTAGAATATTTTAAAATTACAATAATTAAATGTTTAAAATTACGTTATGTTATATCCAGGTCAACAAATTGATGGGTAATTTTCTTGTATGTCTTTTTGGGTCATCTCTTCTTTGATTGTTCTGTTTCTGAAAGAAATCGAGCCAGTTTGCTCAGGTTTCAAAGGGTTAAACCGAACTGCGTGGATGATTTTCCATCTTTACATCTCCATCTTGCCGTGACATGTAAAGAAAAAACTTTACCAGCAAGGTCTTTGAAGACGGAGTGTGGAGATCCAGTTTGCTGTCTATGCATATGCAAGCAAAGGAGCCGACACTGCAAGCCCCTCATTTGAACACATGCATAATTGAAGCGAGGCTTTTCTTTTCATATGCTGCTGTTTGTTCCGCCGTGCAGAAGGAAGCCCGCCAGCCCCGGCACAGCTGTCTGTCTCAGGTGGGCTTTTTTTAAAATTTTTTTTTTCATGGGGTGACCTCACTGACTCATCAAAAGCTCAGAAAAGCTGCTCCCATACACAGTAGCGGTGTGATGATAATGTGCCTTTGACAAATTCAGCGTTAGGATGTTTGAAAAGTCTGCTGTAAAATTACAACTATGCTGCCTGCATCTCAAAAACCTCCCCAGCAGTAAAGTGTATTATGATGCATTGCCATACCATATTTAATTAAAAGGTTTATATCACCAGTGGGGAGGGAATATGCTTTTTTATGACATATGGCTATACAATAATCATAAAGCTGTCTAGATTTAATTCCCAGTAATAACACTGCATGACATGCCCGAGGAAACTGATGCCGAGGAACTGACGTTTGCAGGGAAAGCGCGCTGAAATATGTTACTGATGCTTTTATTTCGCTGATGTTGGCTTTGGGAAAAATGCTGGGTCATAAAATGTGCCTCAACAGCAATACATCAAATGGTGCGTCGCAATGCCAGCGCACGCTGACGAGTCAAATTGACAAATGGTAATGATCCTGTCATTTTTATAATGACACATGTCACCATGACTCCTGGATCCTGACCTACAGGAGATATAGTCGAGATACAGTTAAGCTACTTTGGAGAAGTGCTGCTATATGACCATAATAGCTGTCATTATCATCTCACTTATATCATTATTATCCCATAACCCTCACATCATTGACTCTACAAGACTCTGAATGCCGCCAGCTTTGGAAAACACAGGAACTCTTTCTCTTCTTAATCTTTGTCTAACTTGTGTTTTATCAAAGCATAATGTACAGCAACTGTATTGATCAGGGCGCCACATTTTTGTTTAATGATAGGCCTAGGGGCCACACATTTCCCTGAGTTATTATTCTCATTATGAATGTACACTTGACTTAAAATTGCCCAACATTGCAATTTCAATTTTTTTTAATAGTGATGATATCTCAGTTTCTGTGGCAAAAAAGCGGCAATAAACAACTAAAACAAATTAAACAACAAAAACAAGAAAACTGTTTGGCTAATCTGAATCGGCTGTTGGCAAAATTGTAATTTTAACCCCTTGAAACCTGATTAATTCGCTTGATTTGTTCCAGAAACACAGGGAAAGGGCAATGAGCAACCTCAAAAGAAATGACCCAAAATTAGCATTTTTTTTCTAAAGGTACAGACAACAAAAAAGAGTGAAAAAAAGGAAAGTGCTTAAAAAAGAAAATAATAATAATAATAATACCAGTAGTGACCACCTTGGACCGGCAGAGCAAAGAGTAAATAATCATGATTCTAAAAATAGTTTTGGGGGATATTTTCCCCTGTCTTTTTTGAAAATAGTTATTTGGAAAAAGAACTGATCTGCAGGATGGCGTTGGCCCGTGGGCCACCAGTTGAAAAGGCCTGACAGTATATTCACCCACATTCTCCCCAGACAGATACAGATCACAACAGAAACAAAGAGTAAAAAGAAAGATGGGGTCCAAATATTGTCCTGAGGCCGTGACAGTCTGCAGGAATTCTGTGGATTGCTCACTTCAGGTTTGGCAGTGAGTTGTTGCCTCAAGTGAAGAAGTTCAAATACCTCGCAGACTTGTTTGTGAGTCAGGGTAGAATGAAACTCAACAGGCAGATGGGTGCAACATCAGCAGGAATGTGGATGCTGAAGCAAACCTAAAGGCAAAGTCCTTGATTTACTGGTCGATTTACTTTCCAACTCTGATCTATGGTCCTGAGCTTTGGGTAGAAACCGAAAGAAAAAGGTTGTGGTACAAGGGGCTGGTATTAGTTTCCTTGGCAGGGTGTCTTGGCTCACTCTTAAAAGATAGTGTAATGAGTCATCTGAAAAGAGCTTTTAGTAGAAATGTTTCTTCTTTGTATTGAAAAGAGTTAGTAGACATTCTTATCAGGCTGTTTCTTACTGGGCTACATGGGTCCATCCCACCCCTGGCTCCAGAGGAGTGCCCCAGTTTCCAACAATACTCATATCCTCATACCTACACAACAAAATACTTGCTTGCCATTGTTTTTCCAAAAACACTTCATCTGAGCTTTTGTTCCCTAAACTGTTACCTTTATGATTTCTTGGTTAAAACTGCATATTTTTCCTCTTACCTGTAGTGCTATCTATTAATCTAATTGTTTTGCTATGAATTGTTGGAGATATTGCCTTCCCTTGAATAGGGAAGTTAATAGTTAATAGTTATAGTTCCAGTTATCAATCTTTATAGTTTATACACAAAAATAGATACATACATATGTTGTCAATACATATGTTGTGTCACGGTCCTTTATGTTGGTAGCTCAACAGTTGGCACTAGAGGGCAGGGCCAAAAGTTTCTGACAAGGGTAAACATGGCAACACTGCGGGAGGTCCTAATACTGTACATTTGAACAGAGGCAGCAGTGTAAATGTTAGTGGTTTGTAAGGCCATTAAGTACATTACGACATATGGACTGAGAATTATTTTCACTATATTACCAATTTGTTCCATTATAAGTCTTCTTTGTGTCCAATGGTTGCATCTCACTTGAACTATCTTACACTTCAGTGTCACCGATGGTACTGCTCAATTTGTCCATATCCCTAAGCTTTCAGAAAACATGCACAATTACGGAAGAAATGAATGCAGCGTATGGACTGAAGGCTCTGTCCATGTACATTACTTACATTGAGCACAAAGGAGCCACAAGTGGAAAAAATATGTTTTTGATTTGGGGGCAAACTATCCCTTTATTGTATAAGGAATCATAGTGATCAGGGTCAAGGTTACATGTTATTGACCAAGCCTGCTGTTTTTCTGGTAATAATTTAAGTCTACTCTAGAAAGAATTGACTCTTTGTGACCCCTAAGAGTTCCTAAATTGGTATGCAGCTGGCCCCTTGCCTTGGACACTTTTACCCTGGGAAAACTAACAAGGAACTATGGCCCTGAACATCCGCTAGTGCCACATAGACACATTATACACATAGTATCTAGTATTTTTCAGACATTATACGGCATTTTACACATAAATGCTCATCCAGCCTGAGTGCTCAGATAGACCAGTGAGTCTGCATCCTGAGTATTTACCCTAAAGCAGTAGCATAACTAGAACTGGATGGTGCTAAAAGCATAATTATGTGCTTTAAGTGGCTGATTCTTTTGACCACTTGTAGCTGGGAGGTACTCCACTGCATGTTGTCTTTGAGCCATGAGGCACATCCATAATTAAAATCCTTGAAAAACCACCCGGGAAATAACTCCACTGAGAGTGATGAAACTCTAACAGGTACACACAAGTTTACATTTTAAAAAGCAGTATGTGTTTATAAGTCATTTTATTTGAACTAACCATTTTTGTAAACAAAATTGGGTAAGACTCTCCACAGCTCAAGCACCGTGTCTACCCTTCGATATATCTATCTGGAGTGGGGAAAAACAATGTTGTTTAGTATTTATAGCATGTCTCAAAATGCCTTTTAATATATTCATCCTGCAGCATATTCTTGCGACTCAAAGAGCCTATCTAATTAATGCAAATTTCTCCTATCTGAAGCCGAGTTGCCAGAAAGTTGAAAAAGTCAGCTTAGTTGTGATACAATCAGCTTTGCTGTAGGATATATGCGTAGGATGCACAACAAGCTGAAACTCTCTAAACACAGACATGAGTCGTTCGGCGCGAGAGGATCTCTTTGAAAACATTTCATGTGTAATGAGTGCCATACTGTATGCTAATATCAAAGATAATTTGCTCTGGAAATAGACATCTGTTTCACAAACAAGTGAGGAGAGACAGCAGTGTGCACAAATGTTGGTGGTTTTCAGTGATGCAGAATATGGAGAATGTACAGAATATGTATTTGCATCAAACCACAGAAGCAGCACTAATTAATAATATTTAAGTTAACAATGAATCAGATAGCTATGTGTAATGTGAAGGGGGATGCTTGTAGCGATGAACCCATCTCTCAGCCCTTACTATGTGTTGTAGCCTCTTTTAGGCTTTTAGTTCATGCAGCAGCAGGCAGCTGATTTCAGTGAAATGGCTCTGATACACCCACTATACACCCAGTTGTGTACAGTCTGTACTCATAAAATACTGTTGTTTTGACACTGCTTTTAGCCTGAGTTTGCCACGCCAAAAGGTACCTTTGGCGTGCACATGAAACACTTCTGGACAGCATCAGATGAGATTGCGTCCAGACAGAACCAGTTGGGGTGTTATCATACGCCAGCAGACTGCCCAACCTGTTCTCACTCCAAACTCGTCAAAAATGTATGCTCTGTCAGTGCCTTTGTGTACAAGTGTGATGCCAAAAGCCACGTTTGCATCCAATCAGAGCACGGCTAGATGGCACTACATGAGAACATGGTCGGACAGAACTGGTCACATGCTCATGAAAGGCTGAAGGACAGCATCAGTAAATAACGCTGTCTATGATGATACTATCTAAGGTGTGCGAGTGCACTTATAATGCAGGCAGGTGGGGAGGTACGTAGGCCTAACAAACAATTGACCTTTGTGCTGGAGAGTCTGGAGTTAGCTTCCCCTGTGGTTGTAATTCTTTTATTACCATGTACCTCTTTTGCTGAATTCTAGCTGTCTTGACTGACTGTCGTGACTTTTAAACCTAATCTTAACCATCATGATGGTTGGTGTTGGTTGCTATGTGCTGATGTGTAAACATTAAGAACCGTGCTTTTTCATATCACCATGTCCATTGTTGACATCACAGTAATGGCATCCTGCAACTTAAAGAGCAGACGCAAAAAAATACCTAAAACATAATTTGTAGACTCTGAAGTACACTGCAGAGCAGCAACATGTGACGACTTGGAACAAGAATGTGTTGGTACAACTACTTTGCACCGAATGGAAGAAAAAGTTAGAAACTAACTTCACCCAAACTTCAGAGTTTGTGAGTGGGGTATTTACTGACGTATTTCATATTGTACAACAGAAGTATCTTCAGCTTGGATTAACAACAGACCTTATATTAGGCCCAAAAACCCATTCAAAAACCTATTGACTCTGGGACCATGGAACTGGAGGTGCTGATAATTCATTTCCAGGTTTTAGGACTCATTACTGGGCTATTGCATAGGGAACCAATCTACACGCTGATGGTGTCCTTATTTCACATCCATTAAAATGTGCAATCAGTTGTTACTTCATAATGTCAAGTTAGAACAAAAAACTTGTCTTTTTCCACTTAAAGTAATAGATCTGAATACCACTGCAACAAAACCTGTGCTTGACTGACTCTTCTCATTTTCATCCTTGGAAAGATGCAAAATAAGTGTATTACTTCAAAACATTTAACTTAGCTTTTCATGAGTTCTGTGTTTGTTCACATTGTGACATTTCAGGACATCAGGCCTGTTGAAAACATTACTTGGTTGCTGCAGCACAAGCTTGGAGCATGTTTCTTATTACCTCAGCAACAAAAGGTTTCCATACTTAAACCCTGAGAGCTTCCAGCGAGTGGGTATCCAATCACTCAGCATGTTAAAGAGGTGCTAGTTCCTGTAATTCTCCTGTGTTTGTGGGCGTCCGGTCTCTGGAGCCGGTCCTCCCTGTCAGGCCAGACTGAAAACACCTCAGGATGATATCGGTAAACAGTGTAGTCGCGGTGAGTTCCACTTGACTGATTCCACACAAATGGTTCTCTGACTCTGGAGTTTTCCTCCCTTATTTGCAGCTCAGCCAATTCTGCGGTGGATAGGTATTATGTGTTATCCAGCAACCGCTGATAGCAGTTGAGGCTTCAATTCCTTTCTCAAGCTGAAGGTATTTGACTGAGCGATTACTTTGATAAGAAACAGGCCTAAATGTTGGTGGTCAGACTGTCACTCTTTCAGTGATGGATTATATCTGCCAAAAGGCATTCTTGTTTGTTCCTAAAGGTTCTCGGGCTTTGTTATTATGTCAGTGCAGTCACATGCTGCTATCTATATAAGCTTGCCTATACAATTGCAATTTTTATTCAGTTTTTAAACCTAAACATTGAATAGTGTCCTCTATCATCTGCTGTTGACATTCCGGGATGTCGCTAACATGATGTGAACAAAAGCACATAGTAGGTGATGCTGCAGGTGGTTAACTTTAGACAACAAAAGCACATGGCAAGCAATGCCTGGACGTCAACACAAGCTCATGCTGGGGCGTATGGCTAGAATACAACATACAAACATCACATTAAGAAAGGAAGCAAAAACCGGACTCCTGCATGAAAGTCTGGGGTTTTTTTTAACCATCTACAGCCCTTCCCACCTTATAGAAATCCACGCTTTCCTTTCATCATCCCAGTGGCAGGTGCCATACAGCTGTCTGATGGTGTATAATAACAGTGGGAATGGTTCTTAACAGTTGCGTTTACAGGTGACACCATCCAGGGGGGTATCACACGGCTGCAAAAGGTGGCTTTTTTAGTGTAAGATCCCAATGCCAAAAGCCACCTTTTATGCCGCACTGTCAAAGCGGCAGGATCTGACGACGTCTGAATGAGAATGGACTGTTAAGGTCATTAGAAACACTATTTTTTTCCCCCCACAGATCATCTGTCTCATGTACTTCTGTGGGGTTATGGTGACAGTTTAATCAAATATGACAGAATTTTAACTCTGTAAAAGTCATCAACCACTACTTTTGCAATGATAGAGAATAATAAGAAATATACTCGTGGCCACTTTACTAGGTACACCTATACAAACTATGCAATTCAGTACAACAAACCTATTCTTCTTCTACAAAGCTTTTAGTTAGTGATGGTGTTGTATTGGACTGCATGATGCCAAAATGTGTTTCAAATACTTCACTCCCTCTTCGAAAGCATCTAGTGATATAAACGTTATTAACCCTTTTCATTTGCGTTTTTCCCCTCAATCCAGCTGAGGGCTGCTCCCCAACCTAGAAAGAGTCACGACGACTCGACCTGACAGAACAGTTTCTCAGCAAACACCAGTCTGGTACGGTGACCCCCAAGAGTCTTGTCATGACAGAGAGGTTGCCAGATTTAGTAGCACTTTACATGTAAAGAGACCAATACTAAACATGTGCTCATAGACTGTGGCAACTACTGTTTTGTTGCTGGAGATGCTGCTCAAAGGTGCTTGCCGATGGATAAATCATTGGACGTCAAAAAGTAGTTCCACACATTAGCCTGTTCTTTGTCCTCCTTTCAAGTCCTTTTACAATGCAACACATGATCTTCTCTAAATTGCTGTCACTTGTGGTGTTAAATTCTCCCCATTCTGTAGTGTAACAGTAGTTTTATTTTAATAATGGGCCCCCAGACGCTCTTCTTTTGGACTAACATGTCAGTGAGAAACATAGCAAATTAGCTGATTGAAAAACAGCCTGTACATGAGTGTGTAAAGACTGAGGACCGGAGGCCAGAGGATGGAGTTACGAATCAATACACAGCCTGGAGAAACTGGAAGATCTTTGAAAGACGCAACTGGATACACACACACACACACACACACACACACACACACACACACACACACACACACACGTATATTAAATTGTATTCTATTTCTAAGTGATCCCATTATTCCTCTGCCTCAGAACAATTACATCCAGTGAACGCATTCAAAGACTCAAATGAAGTGTAACAGGAGATCAGAAACACTTTCTGCTTGTCTCTCAGGGCTGGAGAATGGCTCCCTGCGAAACACCTTCAAACGCTCAGCTGCTCCTTCCTCTCATAACCGCCGGACTGAGAGGGAAGAATGCATCTTAAAGCTTGGGCGTTTTTTCTTTTCACCTATGCCGAGGGAAGCTCTGATCAGTCATAACGCTGCGGTTTGATTTTCCAGCTGCGACGCTGCGCTTGTTTTCCTCTTGTCTTCAGGCGCCCGTGTTTATGATGAAATAGCGTGAAAGACATAATGTGTTTGTTTCTCATTAACATGTGCTCCTTTCAATATTTTGCTACTCTCCTGGTATATAGTAATGACTGATCATTTACAAACAGACTTTTCCTTTCACATTTATTACTTCCAGACAAACTGTGAATGAAAATTGACTTCATAAGTCGCGGCGGGAGGAAACATCTCTCTGTGGGATCAGTGTGTGTTTCCTGGAGGTGCAAATTTAATTATTTGAAATGTAGACTGCTTCTAAGTGACATCTGTATATGAAAATACAGAATATAATGTGGTTAGATGACATTCAAAACAGGAAATGACATGTGAAAGTGTTTTGTTTTTTTTTAACTATAAAATTAAAATCATGGTACAGAATTATGACAATTGTAGGCACTTTTTCCAAGTCATTTCCTTCTTTAAAATATATTTATTTTTTTATTTTTAGGGTTCAAAATTAACAAAACAATTAAAAAATTAATTGTTTTGTTAATTTATTTATTTAATGTTAATTTTCTGATAAATTTCTTGTCCTTTTTTTCTTTTTTTTTTGCTAATTTGGGGCCCATTTCTTCTTTTTTTGCTCATTGCCTTCCTCCCATGTTTTGGAAAGATTTAAGCCAATTTGCTCAGGTTTCAAAGGGTTAAGATGAAGGTCTATGGGGATTTACTCTGTGTTGGAGCCAGTCTTAAGTGGTCTTTAACTGAACTGCACTTTTTGGCACTGTGTTTTCAGCCTTGGAGGTTGCTGCTTGGGGAAGTCAGATATTGTCTTACTCAACTGCCTGATTGCACTTTTGACTCTGATAAATAAAAACAAAAAAGGTGGGTTTTGATGGTCTGGGGCCCATCCACTTTAGATATAAAAAACAGTTTTTCCACGCTCTTTAACATGTTAAAAAGGAGGTTAACATAGTTTTTGGTTCTCTGATTTGGCTGCATGTGTTCTGTGCTGCTCATTAAGGTGCAGCTGGTCTGAGAAGGAGCTGCTTCAGAGCTCCTGTTCCTGCCGCAGAGGAGAGAGGCTGCTGGTGTTGGAACTTAAAATTGTGCACGCACAAAAAAAGGTAAACTCCACTGTCTAAAAAATGTGCAAAAACTATGACCCATGCAGAGAAACTGGTAGGAGACAAACTATGACTCCAACAGCAGAAGGATGAAACATGAGAAACAGCATGAAACTGATACCACAATGTAAATTAAATCTAAATATTACCTCTCGTGTATCATATGAAGTGTCTTTGCAAAATGGCATACACATGAATAAACAAAAACCTGTTTTATGAGTGCAAACATGAAAAACATGATTTAGGACACCAAATACAAGTGGAGATATATCTTACTGTAAAAGATCCAATCAAATATGTCCTGTAATTATTAAACAATATTTGCATGTTATGAAATTTATTCTGAAAAATAAGACGGTGAACCGAAGTACAAATTAGGCTTTTCCATCAGGGTACTGAGTTGCAGGAGGCACCTTGAATGGTATCCTCGGCCATCAGCGTGTAAATGTGTGACTTGAGTGGTCAAAAATGAATATAAAAGCACATTCCAAGTGCAGGTCCAAATAATCTCTGTCACAATGGCGATGCTTATTCTCCAAGTTCAAAATTGTGGCCTGCAAGTCATTCTCTGAAACACAAACCAGACAATATTGAGTCAACTCAACTTAGAGCAGAGTGTGTACAGTATGTGGTGTGTAAAAAATAAGCAGACTCTGTTTTTGCAGTAATGAGTTTGGCTTGCACCTGCTGTGGTGTTGCTTATAGAGCGATGTGCTGTCTGCCTTACTGATGCTTCAGCCTGCTGTTAATTGTATAAGAAGCAGCAGGCACTTTATGTAGCTTAATAATGCTTGCTGCACCCATGGCGTCCATAGCCCTTGAACACTGTCAGTCTTTTTTTTTTTTTTAAATGCATTAGTTGCATAAAGTAATTATCAGCAGAATATATGTGATAAATCAATTTTCTGAAAATTTGCAGTTTGAAATGGTTTTTTTTCATATATATTCGCTGATGTCCACTTGGAATATGTGTTAGTATATGTGTTAGCAGCAACAGGTCAGGCAAGCATGTCCAAGCAAAGTTGATTTGCCAAATCTTTTTACCCATGCAGCAGCTTGCACTGGTGACAGTGCAGATGTGCGTAAAAAATTTAAGGGATATTTTCGAAATGTCGATAAAATGCAATTGCAAGATGATTGCGTTTAATGATATTATGTAACTTCTGTTCTCGTGATACCGTTCCAAGTCGCATGGCGATGGATGTTCAACACATTAGCAGTTTTTATCGATTGCAGCCACTGCACTAGCTGTCATTAATTCGAAGGTGACATAGGCAGTCATTATGTTAAGTCAAGCTCCTTTACCCAAGCGAGTTATGTTGGGGCTACTTGGGTACAAAAATGGATATAGGCTCAAAATGGGCATTATATTTTGGGTCCACTTCGGAAAACCCTGCACGTGAGCAGTGAGCATGGGGCCATTATGGAACCCATGGACAATTCCATTTAGGGCCTATTATTTAGCCCATTTGCTACCCACATTAGGCAAAGACCCGCAGACTATAGTCACTGAACCAGTAGCTGATGTTTCATGGTCCATGTATGAGCACAGTTTAATAGCAGCACAGCGGCCATCATTGAAATATTTACCATATTTCCCAACCAGGTATCAATAAAGGTTTATCTGTCTTTGAAACAGCAGGCTGTTGATACCAGACTCAGTGGACCTGTCGGTTAGTGACTGCTTTTTGCAAAATAAATCACTCATAGCCCATTCATCACAGTATCTGAGCATGTGATTAGAAGAGAGTTTACAGTGCTAATCCTCCAGAAGGCTGCTCTTTCTACTGCCTGAGCACTACGAGAGGCAGCTGCTGTGGGTGCTTCTTTTAAACAGGGGCAGCTGCCAGGAGCCCCACTGCTCCGACCATCTGTGGAGCTGCTCCTCTTCAGCCCGCTGCCCACCCGCACCATGCCTGGCCGACTCCACAAATAGGAGCAGGGGACTGTACGCGGCCCATAGAGGCTTTGCAAATGTGTCGCAAATCTCCTAACAACTAAGGTTGGTGGCATGGAGAGGGTTCGCTGGTAAACTGGCTGCGTTCAAGAGATGTAACATGAATACAAAAAAGAGGCCCAAAAGAAGGTGATGTGGATGTGGATTCATGGAATAGTGTTCTACTCTAAGTTATGAAGGCAAATGACCACCATCAGAATTCTCACAACTGTCATGGCAATGTACTGTGTATCCCCCAGAGCTACTGAGCCAGTAACAGCTAATACTTCAATTTTATTTAGCTGTGTTAATTATTAATATTTCATTGATTCTGGAATCCAGCAGGCTTCAATTTAACGTTTTATCATAAGTTTGGTCCCCGAAAGCAAACACCTTTTTCTGGGTTAAAAAAACACAGCAACAAAAGGGCATAAGACCAGATATTTAAATGTGGAGGCTGAAGGCAGGCAGGCAAGGTTCCGAGGTTGTCAATTATTTTTTCTTTGGTTTGCTCCAGCACCTAACTTTGTTGCACCAACATTATGCAAGCCAAACAATGTGACTTAGGCAAGGAAATTATGATGCTGCAGTGGCCGTCCAAACCTTCCTGCCACAACAGATTAACTTGACTATACTACCAGGTAACAGAGGTGTACTGGTCCCGATCTTTACTATTAAATACCGCAAATACTGTGATACTGTGTATCATACACGGTGAAATAACAGCAGAGGTCTGCTTAATCTGACCTAGGCTACCCTGCTTTTTATGAGCTAATTCATCCAGTACTTTAGGTCTTGGTGAAAAAAGTGTCTTCCCCCACAAAGGGTCTTTGACGAGTACAAGGAGACAAACTGTCAGACAGGTTCAGCTTTGGCCTGAAATCCAGTTACCCACAGAATTAACACTAATTAGTGACACCTGTTATGAACTGCCTCCAGTGGACCTCTTTTCCCAAAATCTCCCAATGTTTTTTTTCCTAAAGCTGTTCTCAGAAAGGTTGTGGTAAATGCCTTACAAATCCTCAAGAAAGGGCATGAGACTGCTGGGCCATGCACATAGAAACTGAAAAAAAAAGAAAAAAAGAAAAGCTAAGAGTATTCAGTCAAAAGTATCTGCTGGAACAGGTTGGAGGTGCCTGGCAAATTGAAAAATATTAGAAAAAGATGACAAGAAAATGACCTGAAAATCTATTGGTTTTTTTCTTTTTTTTAAGAAGAGGTAAATTTTCAAAAAATACAATAATATTTGCATGTAAAATCATGTCATGGAAGTATGTATACATGTTTGTATATTAGCACTTTTTTAAAAGCTTTTTTTAAATTTATTTTTGTTGTTTTTTTTTTAATAAAAAACATTTCTTATATTTTCTGTGCTAAATTTCAGGTATTTTATTCGTTAATTAATTAATTAATTACTTCAACAAGTTTCGTACGGATTTTGAGTAATTTCTTGTCAAGTTGCTCATTACCTCCTTCCAATGTTTTTCAAAAAACAACAATTTCCTCTAAGGGTTAAGCAGGAGTGGATATAAAAAACGGAAAAACAGCTCGGGATGCTGACTATATGTGTTAATCAATCACCTACCACACAAACTGCAAACTTTATGCAGTACAGTGGCACAGTTGTCAGGATTGAGGACAGAGACAAGCCTGTGTGCGTGTGTGTGAGTGCGTGTGTGTGTGCGTGCGCATGTGTGTGAGTGTGAGTGTGTGTGTGTGTGTGTTTGTGTTTGAGAGAGAGAGAGACAGAGAGAGAGGGAGAAAAGGTGGACAATTTCACACCACATTTCCCAGAGTTGTTAAAAAGTCACTTGAAAAGCTGCTTTGTCACTTTCTTCCTGCCCTCTATGATTCATCTGTTATATTTCCTAGCGTGATCAATCAGTAATTATTGATGGTATGGTTTCCAGAAACATAACTATGTGAACTGTTAGTGTTAGTGTCATGTTTATTTAAAGAAGAATAACATAACATAACATAACATAACAAATATTATAAATTCTAAAAATATTATTTCATTTAAATCCTGTTATATTTTGCATTGTAGAATTAAACAGAGCGGAAATACCAGTTCGTTTTCAAAAAATGTAACACAAACTGTGGGTGAGTGTGCTCTTCAGTGTATTTAGATTATTTTCTTAACAAATACTAAAAGAGAAAACATTGCTGAATGTCAGAATCTTTGTGAAAACTGTGCATTCCTCCTAAAAATGGTCTGTAAAATTAGGTCCTGTGACGTTTGTCATGTTAACTGTGGAAAGCGAGGCACTTTTATATCACAGTACTGTTAGAAAATACTGCATAGACCGAACCTGGAGGAGGCTGTCAGGACAATAATAAAGTTTGATATAGAAGGAGACTCTTTAATCTCAGTTCAAACTTACTGCTCTGACACCACTTTCAATCCTCTTTTTATCTTTATTACCCTATTCTTCTTTTATGGTCATCTCCCAGTTTGACTTTCCTTCTTTTTTGACTCCAAAGGGTGTAGCAGGATTTTAGTGACAAATTTTAATTTCATTTTTTTTAAACATAGTTTTTAGAAAAGTGACTAATAAGAGTTAATGAGTAAGAATTTGGGCACTCACAGAGTTGGCTCCAAAGCTCTACACATTATCACAAGCATTAGTTTCTTCAATCTCAGGCCATTTTTTTCCTGTGGTCCAACTGATGATGCTTCAAAGCTTATTTGGAAAGAATCAATGTGTAGGATGTAATGTTGAGAAAATTCAAAATTTTATGGCAAAAAACCTCTGATCAAAACAAGAGAGAAGGACACATTTTTTCAGGCAGTGTGAATTGTCAACAGTCTGCAGAAAACAGGGGCAAGTAGCCACTAATTTTATCTTTTTTTTCTGTTTATTGCGGTGTATTTTCTGTAGGGCAAGGGTGTAATTTACACAGAGGATGGGAGGTGTCCCCCTTATTTTTGAAAACCCTATTTTTCTACGCCTCACTTTTACAGTTTTAGTTTGATTCACTCTCTAAAAGATCACTTAACCAACCCAGCATCAAAAATACAGATGGCAGATGCTCTGAGTTGATCAAAATGTGAAATGACTGAATAACCTTCAAGTTTTACCACGCACCTACAACATTTGAGCTTTACAAGCAGTTGTGAGTGATTTGACGCCTTTATATTTTCCCTGGATTTTGACTTTCAGGTAACATACTGCACAAGCAAACCAAGGAGGTTTTTAGGACTGTATGCAGCTTGAAAGGAAGACTACAGACACAAGTTAGGGTTGAAAACTGCTATTATTTCATATAATTCTCCAAACAAAATAATAAAACTAATCATCAATCAAAGATAATGCAGTAAATAAGACTGAGTTGTTTGTAGTAAAGATGGAGAAAAAACAATTTTTTGAGTTCTAACATGTTGAAATATGAAATGGTAGTTTGATATCTTTATTTTTTTA
The DNA here is from genome assembly GCF_008729295.1 of Plectropomus leopardus. Taxonomy (NCBI): domain Eukaryota; kingdom Metazoa; phylum Chordata; class Actinopteri; order Perciformes; family Serranidae; genus Plectropomus; species Plectropomus leopardus. The sequence goes on along the minus strand of NC_056478.1, from coordinate 28,444,701 downwards.
ATTTTTATACGACATTATAATTGTCAAGAAGTCTATCCTGGAAATCATAGCTGATTTTTTTCATTTTTTATTATCATTATTATTTGGTATGATGCCATTATAATGGAAAGCGCAACACGCAATTTAATCACACTTCATTATTTGCTAGATGGCACAAATTTGAAGAACGTCTGATTTCATTGTTATTCTTAATAAAGATTCTAATTCCAATGTCATGTATTTGCCTCCATTTATATCTTCCCCTACAGTCCCAGCATTGCTTCAGTGATGCTGTTGTTTTGTTCAATTAACAATGTTCAATAAAGTAAATGACTCCGGAGTTTGCTTCCCATATGGAGTGTTTTTTTCTACACCTTACCGTGTGCCTCTTTTGCTTAAACTGTGCGTGACTAAACCTAAACCTAACCTAACAGTTTGCGCTGTTGTGTAAACAAAAGGTGCATGCTGTTTCATCCCACCATGTGCATTTGCTGATGTCACGGCAACAGCATCACAGCAACGGCATCCCCGGGCATAAACAGCTGACAAAGAAGGATACCTAAAACGTCATAAGCAGAAGTGGAGGGTCACTGACAGAGCGGCACCATGTGATGAGTTGGGATGAAAACATGTTGAAATAGCTAACACTGGAGAGAAAAGGTGACAGAAACGTGTGTTACAGCCTTAACTAGCATGTTGCAGGCCACCCTAAGAGGTCACTGAAGTGGTCCAGCAGCTCTATTCTCTTCTTTTCACAGATGAGACAGAGAGCATGACAGTGCATGTGCTGCTCTTCGTTGATGAACAATTACTCTGATATATAATTAGGCAGTCTTAATGTTAAATGTTTAACAAGAGGGGGAAGTACTGCAGACGGGC